>NW_020664447.1:44858316-44897576 GCF_002925995.2 Terrapene triunguis
TCCTTCCTTTCACCAACTCCTGGTGAATACAGATCCAAACCCCCTTGGATCTTAAAACAAGGAGAAATCAATCTGGTTTTTAAAAAGAAGGCTTTTAATTAAAGAAAAAGGTAAAAATCATCTCTGTAAAATCAGTATGGAAAATAACTTTACAGGGTAATTAAACTTAAAGAGCTCAGAGGACCCCCCTCTGTCTTAGGTTCAAAGTACAGCAAACAAAGATAAACACTCTGGTAAAAGGTACATTTACAAGTTGAGAAAACAAAGTAAATCTAAGACGCCTTGCCTGGCTTTTACTTACAATTTTGAAATAAGAGAGACTTGTTTAGAAAGATGGGGAGAACCTGGATTGATGTCTGGTCCCTCTCAGTCCCAAGAGCGAACAACAACTTAAACAAAGGACACAAAACAAAAGCCTTCCCCCCCCCAAGATTTGAAAGTATCTTGTCCCCTTATTGGTCCTTAGGGTCAGGTGTCAGCCAGGTTACCCGAGCTTCTTAACCCTTTACAGGTAAAAGGATTTGGAGTCTCTGTACACAGGAGAGCTGCCACCCTTCCCTTTATAGTTATGACAGCCTCTCTGTCACTTTCACATCTTCACAAGGAATTACTGTTAGGATTAATTAGTTAATGGACTTGAGTCTCCTCTCAGTTACAAGGGTATTGTACGGGTGTAACTACAATGAAATCAGTAGTTATGTGGATGTAAAATGTGAGATGAGAATCAGGCAAAATGTTTTTACAGCACTATGAAGATGTAAAGCACCATCCTAAGCTCTAAGTATTTTTATTATCCTAAGTGATATCATTATCTGAGCCACACTTGGAACTATGTTTGAAGGTCTGCAACATAACAGATAATTTGAAAGTGTGTACAATGGTTTTTCCTGGCAACATATGTTATAATTGTCACATCACAAAAAGGCCAAAGATCATATAACACCTATGCTAGATCCTACATCAAGTTGCTCTTTGTGTTATCAAGGGATCAGGTTCCAAAATGAGGTGTTGCAGAATTTTGTGGCATGCATGTCAGCAATGTGAAAGGCATATCACTTGTTTGTCTGATGATACCCTACCTGTTATGTTCCATACGAAAAACCAAAGCCCTAATTTTAACCTTTCAGTCTAGAATTACTATTTTTAGATTATGGAAAACAACAAAAAATAACAGTCTACTGTATATCTCTCATGGGACATGCTACTGCAACTGTGAGAACAAAATGGCTGCTGCCCTAAACCTAATGGTGTAGAGTTCTTGCATTTAACAGTGCAGCACACAAACAACAAAAGCATTACAGTTTCTAAGCTGCATAAACAATGCTACCTAGCAAATAGGAGCATGATGCAACTGGAAAGCTGGCATACAACATGCACAGCTCAAGATGTACCATAATCTGATTCCAGAAGTCTGAAAGTCCAAAATATTATGCCAAATTAATTTTGGTCATGCTGAGAGAGAGTCCATTTCTTTAAATGTTCTGCATATTTTTGTGATGAAAATATCACAGTACAGTTTTAGATTTCACATATCATAAAACATACAGGGACAGGTTCATCTGTCCCAGACTTTTTTTTTCATTAAATAGTCCTAATATGACAAGAATTTTCCAAAATACATTTGGAATAATTTGTGTGTGCTTAAACTAACTGATCTACAAGTGCCTAAGATGAAAGGAGTATTTGCATTTTCTAGACTTAGCTATATTTTTTCTAAACCTGAGAGACTGGATTTAATGGAGCAAAATTTTCCTTGCAGACAGTTAGAAGTACAGTGATGTCAATACATTTTTACTCCGGTCCAGTAAAATCTACTTGCCCTGAGATAAAGTGCAATTTTTTGTTTTCGGATGAGTGTCAGATAGACAACTTATTACAAATTATAAAATAATCAGGAAAAAACCCCAAGCAATTTCAATGATCTGATTAGAATTCTGAGCTGCAGCTGGAGGGATTAGAGTTAACTGTTCAGAGATCTGAGCTGAGTTGTAGCTGATTACAGTCAAAGCATTAATTAACAATACAAAGAAGCCTTTTTTGTTGGTTATTTATTGTATTGAGGTAGCACCCAAAGTACCCAGTAAGGCTTTGCACTAGATACTGTACAAACACAAAGGAAGATGTAGCCTCTGCCCAAATGCTTACAGTCTAAACCAATGATTCTCAAACTTATTTGATCAGGCCTCCCTTCTTTGTGTCGTTTACACCCCCTCACCCCTCCCACACAAGTACATATATTGCCACCCAGCTCTGAAGGCAGAGAGGAGAACAGCAGTGGATGCTGGCTGGGTGTCCAGCTTTGAAGGCAGCAGCACAGAAGGGTGGCAATGTGAAAAGTGATATTCGACTTAGTGCCCCATTGCACTCTTACTTCTGCCCTGCTGCTGCCACCCTGGGGCTAACAGTCCCTCCGCCTCCAGGTGAGGGATTGGGGTGAAGGAGGACAGCACAAGCCTAGACTGCCTCACAGTGAGGGAATGAGGGGGGTGGGAGCTGGAGGAGATCCTGACCCTGGGCTGTCTCCCGGTGAGAGATTGAGAGTGGGGGGGAAGGAGAACCTGAGCCTGGGTGGTGGTGCTCTGGCTGTCCCCTTTATCCCCACCTCCCAGGTGTGCACTGCCCTTCTGCATGAGCCCCAGCCACCCGGGGCTGACAGCCAGAGCTCTTAAACAAAAAGGCACACACAGCTCGCGCCTCCCTTGACATGTTCCCGCCCTATAGTTTGAGAACCACTGGTCTAACCATTCAACCTTGTGCCTCACATTATGCTAGGTGTGAATTAATACTACACAGTTCATGTTTTACAATGCTTTATTTCTTAAATAATCCAATCTTCATAGGCTTTATTGTATAGCAATAAACATGCATATTAATGGACCATCCTCAGACGTTTCAAAAAATTAAGTGCGAAAGATCCTTCCACTTCCTCCTTTCTCCTTCCAATCCAAACCAGATTCTTCTCCCTTTCTTTAACGCCATCCTCTTGAAAGCCTCCTACCTTAGAGACCTAAATCCTATAGTGTAATGTTTAATGAATTATATCAACAGGTCTAGCATTCCCCAGCAGGTCTAAATAATCTGCTCTATTCAAACCTGGCATTCGGTCGAGCTTTTATAGGGCATAAACAATCCAGAATGAGTTATGTACGCCTTTCAGATGGGATTTCAGAGCAGATCCGTTTTCAATAGAATAGTTGTCAAAGACCAGCAATGACTACTGGAAACCACATATTGCTGTAAATGCTACTAACGGTAGAACCCCTGTGGTGATCATAAGAATTGCTGCACCCAATGGCTCAATATTCCATCTTGGCTGGTGTCCTGCCTCCAACAGTGGCTGCTGCAGGATGCTTTGGGGAAGACACAAAGCTCTCTATGGCACCTAACTGCAGAATTATGCCATAAAGGGTTGTGGGATTTCATCCTGATACCATCTGGTGATCAGCTTGTTCTGAAGCATAAAACTGTTGAGCATAAAGCAAACAGCAGGTTGGAGAGATGGAATTTGGGTACTCCTCTGAAGTGATCCAATTGTAAAGGTTGAAATTTATTTAGTTTGAAGAAAAAGGTTAATAATTTGGCCCATGTCGTTTCATTCATACAAGCAACTGAGCATTATAGTAAACTTGATTTGACTTAGCTGCTTCAGCTTTACTTTGCAAGTTTGGTTCAGAATAGCAGAAACGTATTGCCTTCCAGCCTTGTAGAAAATGCAGCACAAAGAGTCTTGTTATAAATTATTTCAATAGGCCACTCACTTCAGTCCAGCCAGGCACACCGGTCTGACCAAGGAGCACAGCTGAATAAACTATAAAACTCAGGAAATGGTTGGTGTTACTCGGACTTGGGCAAAACAGATCACTCCAGTCTTATCTTGTGAACTTGAAACTATACATCATACTAGTCCCTCTTACACTTCTGAACTGAGTACTAAAGGCCTGATCCTGCATTCCTAATTAAATAGAAGTTTTACAGTGTCCCTGGGCTATAAATGTAAGCCCAATGGGCCTGATTCTGACTAATGTAAATCAGGGATAACTTCACTGAAGTTAAACTGGTATAAAACTGGTGTGAGGTCAGAATTAGGCCTAAGGTGGTAGCTTTATACATATAATCTTCGCAAATTACTGAACAATCTTGAGAAATAATTGTAAATAAATTACTATAAACAATTATGATACACAGTGAAACCTGTACTGAAAACAATTGGGCAATCTCCTGTCTTAAGTAACTCCTCCAAAGTATCTGTAAATCTTTTTAGTGGTGCTCCATTTTTTAAGAAAACCAGCTGTTAGGTGTTTTTGTAAGTGCCTCAAGTGGTCACTTAAAACAGATTTCACAGCATTTCATTTCCCATCATTGTTATGAGGAACCCATTCTCCACTTCTAGAAATTCACACTAAGAATTCTAACAAATAAACACTGTAAAATGCCTTGTGTATAACGTAGCAGTGAATCCCCAAATTTGGGGATGTTTGTCTCTAGGGAGTTGTTTGGACTCATGTCTGTCATAAATTGACGTCTTCTGTTTCATAATCATTGGAACATAAAATTAATCGACAAAGTCGTCCCGTGTCTCTCTGACTCCAGTGGGAGTTGTGGGTGCCTCAGCATCTCTGAAAAATCTGGTCACTAACTATGCATTTAGGAGTACTCTTCAGCTTCCCTTGGCCTGAGGAGCCTGCAGCATTGTCTTTTCTCTTGGCCTCTCTGGCATGCTTTCAGGGCACAGGCTTTCTATCTGTTACCCCTTCATGGAAATGAGACTACACAGCCCAGCTGCCCCTGGCCTCAATACCAGACTGCACAGTAGCTTAAGCACATCTCTTTCCAGTGCATCATCTTGTAGGCACTTTGCAATTACAATTATCTCTTCCGGGGCTATGATAGTTTTAAAAAAGAAAAAGAAAAAAGTCACACAGACTTTGTAAGGGTTCCCAAATAATAGACGCTGACTCCATGAGTGCTCCAGGGCTGGAGCACCCACAGAAAAAAAATAGTGGGTGCTCAGCACCCACTGGCAGCCCTGCAGATAAGCACTTTCCCCCTCCCACCCTGCCTCCTGCCCGACAGCAGACCTGCCTATCAGCTCCTCCCCCTCCCTGCAGTGCCTGCTGCAGGTGGGGCAGAGGGTGGGAAGAGGCGGGATGGGGGGTTGGGGGAAGGAGTGGACTGGGGGCTGGTCCTGGGGTGGAGTGGGGGTGAGAAGTGGCAGAATAGGGCAGGGGTGAGAGCTTGGGGGAAGGGGTGAAGTGGGGGCAGGGCCTGGGGTAGAGCAGGGGTCAACCCCCCCCCGGAAACAGAGGAAGTCGGCGCCTATGTCCCAAATACTAATCACTCTTTACTTTAGCAGCACACAAAACATGCAGCTCTAGACCAAATACTAAACATAACTTATGCATTTCCCTGCCTCAGTTTTCTCACCATTCCTGAGGATTTTCTGGGGATAGGTCAGAGTCATCTAAGGAACCCAGGATCCTTCCTCTTCCCCTGCCTTCCTGCATATGTCTTCTCCTCTGGAACATGGAGTCTCTCTCTTCTCTTTTCCGTCTCTCTCTAAAATAGCCAGTGAGAGACCCTTTCTTTTAGAACCTCCAGCTCTTTTTGTCAGGTGACTCCCTACTCAGTCCCATCAGCGGTGCCAAGTCCTCTGTCATGAGATCTGTTGCTGCTGTTACCATCCCCTGGAGTTCAGATGTGAAAAACTGGTTTGCCCTGAACATTACCCCTTTTTGTCCAAGGGTGCTCCATTTTACTGGACAAACATCAAAGTTTAACAACCTTCCACTGTTATCTCTGTGCCACCATCCCTTGGAATTTTAGTCCAAGATGGAGATAAAAGGACAGCCAGAAGGCAAAGACCAGCCTTACGATCAAAAGGGAGTTCGCAGTCTGACACAGATACACAAAGGCTACACCTATGCTTCAAGTTGGGGTGTGATTCCTCGCTCACGTAGGCATACTTGTGCTAGCGCTCATCTGAGCTAGCAAGCTAAAAATGGCAGTGTAGCCACAGTAGCATGGGCAGCAGTGGCATGGCTTAGCTGTGCCGAGTACATACCTATGGGGTTCAGGACAGTTTGTACTTTGGATGGCTACCATGGTGCTACCATTACCACTGCCCATGATACCATGGCTATGCTACATTTTTAGTTTGCCAGCTCAGATGAGAGCTCGCACAAGTATGTCTACACAAGCTGGAAATCACACCCTTAGCTCAGAGTGTAGACATAGCTGAAGAGTCCCCAACATCAAACAGAATTCCTAAATTGCACACAGCTCCCCAAATTATCACATCAATCTAGCCACACAAACTTTCTTGGAATTGAGAGCAGTAATTTCTCAGCTGATACATGAGCATAAAAAGAACTTGCCTCAACAGACTCTATCTGCCAGTCATGTTACAGGATTTCTATAGCACCTATCACCATGGTAGAGCTAAGAAAATCTGAAGAGAATTGAATTAGGTATAAGGTTTGGTAAATTAGACCTGTGCTGACACCAACCTAGCATAGCCTTGTTCTGTTAGGAGCACATCCTTAAAGGGTAGGTAGCACTCTCCATCTGCTTAGTAAATTCATCTAGAGACTAGCATCCAAAGGTATTGGGCTGCTCTAAGAAAATAAATTCAAAAGAGCCTTCCTACCTAAACAGGTGAAAGACACTGAGTCAGATGTGGGTAGGAATAAAATCAGAGGCTGGCACCTCTCTGGGAAAAAATGCCACTGTACAAGAAAGTAGGTCAATCAACAATATCAGAAACAAACAGTAAGTGATGCTACTGTACATGCACAAACACACACGCCCGCGAAACCTGGGCCACAATCAGGGCCAGCTCCAGGCACCAGCAAAGGAAGCAGGTGCTTGGGGTGGCGGGTCCCTCAGTCCCTCTCGGAGCGAAGGACCCACTGCCAAATTGCCGCCGAAGAATGAAGCGGCGCGGTAGAGCTGCTGCCGAAGTGCCACCGATCGTGGCTTTATCTTTTTGTTTGTTTGTTTTTTTCGCTTTGCCGCTTGGGGCGGCAAAATAGCTGGAGCCAGCCCTGGCCACAATGAATGATGTATTTACAAGGAACCCCAACAGGATGACTCCAACAGGATGTGAAAGGTCTAGGCACATGGAACAAAGCTAAAAGTCACATCATACAAACCACTCCTCCCCAGCAGGCATTCTATGGACCTAAGAAAGTTTTGAGAATGAGGACTTTTTGGTTTTGTTGGAGTGGTGGTGGGGAGTCGTGTATGTTTTGTTTCTTGTTTTGTTTTAGTTTTACATGGGATTTTTTTCTCCTGATGGTTAAGTTGAAAACAGCCAGACAGTGATGAGTAAAGAGGAATCACAGTCAAAAGGGAAAGGGGAAATATGTACAGGCTAATTCCTGCTGTTTATAACAATAGGGATTTATCAGGCAATTTAACTTGACAATGACAGCAATAGAGAGGATTTAAAAATAACAAATTTGAGATTAGCAGGATGGTCCTTGGTTTGGAGTCTGGAAATACCCTCCAGTAATTAGTAGGAGAGAAGGTTTCTAAATGATAAGGGAGATAACAGTGAGGCCCTAGAGAGAGAACTAGGGGTGGGAGGAAAATATGTGATTTGGTTCTTTGTAAGAACAGTACTGGAGTTGCAAAGTGAAGTGGAACATAAGAAGCAAGCCACATTAAGGCTTTTTTAATTATGTTTGCAACTGGTTTCAAACATAAGTATGGCAAAAGTCATGTTACACAACAGTGCTATAGACTTGCTATGGAGGTAGCCTATATGGTATAGATCATGCTATGGCAGGGGTGGGCAAACTACGGTCCGCGGACCAGATCTGGCCCACGAGCTGTTTTAAGCCGGCCTACGAACCGCACCACGTGGCTTGACCCCGCTCCAGCCAGGGCGTTGGGTCGGGGGCCGCACCACGCAGCTCCTGGAAGCTGCGGCATGGCCCCGCTCCAGCTCTTACATGCTCCAATGGGAGCTGCAGGGGCGGTGTCTGTGGATGGGGCAGCGTGCAGAGCTGCCTGGCCGTGCCGCCGCATAGGAGCCAGAGAAGGGACATGCCACTGATTCTGGGAGCCGCTTGAGGTAAGCACCTCTCAGAGCCTGTACCCCCGAGCCTCTCCCCACACCCCAACTCCCTGCCCCAGCCCTGATCCTCCTCCCCTTCTCTGAACCCCTTGATCCCAGCCCAGAGCACCCTCCTGCACCCCAAACTCTCATCCCCAGCCCCACCCTAGAGTCTGCACCCCCAGCCGGAACCTGCACTCCTTCCCACACCCCTGCCCCAGCCCTGATCCCCCTCCTGCCCTCCAAACCCCTTGGTCCCAGCCCAGTGCACCCTCCTACACCCCAAACTCCTCATCCCCAGCCCCACCCCAGAGCCCGCACCCACTCCTGCACCCCAACCCCAATTTTGTGAGCATTCATGGCCCACCATACAATTTCTATTCCCCGATGTGGCCCTCGGGCCAAAAAGTTTGTCCACCCCTGTTCTATGGCATACCATACTATGATTGCACTATTCTTTGTTTTAAAAAAAGTCCCTGTCCACACTGGACACTGCAGCAAAGCTAAACTCATACTAGCTACAAGCATGTTTGGAAATCGTTTTCATGCCAAGTCATGCAAGAACTGTGCTGGTCAACATCTGTAGAACATTTTGGTAACTAGCATGTTTCTATTCCTAGCATGGATCGGGAGGGCATTTGTGGGAATTTTGGTTGAGGTATGTGATGGGTGAGATCTTACGCTACTAAGGAGATATTTTTGGAGGAAGGTGGAAGTTTTTTAAAACCGTCTATCCTTATGAAAATTACAAAGCTTTTCAAATAAAAATATGAAGAATGCTGCCCGGCTTACTTTAATTTTGTTCACTTCACAACAAATTCATAGTCAGAGATAGAAGGGACGTCCCATCTAAAAGTATGCTGAATTTTTATGTCTGTTTGCAAAAATATTTTAAATCTGTGTTTTTCCCAAACAAATGCTTCAATTATGTTGTTTGTTTGTTTGTTTTTACAGTCAGTCAGCAGCCTAGAATTCAAGAATAACCCTACAATAATAAATCAGTATGCAGGAGGGATGGAAGAGGGGAAATGTGGTAAGGAAATGGATTTCCATTTGAAACATCCCAGAGGATTTTATAAAGAGCATGGTTTAAAAGACTGTACACCTTTTTAACACATTTTCTAAGTAGAAGATGAACTGTCAAGGAATTTTTCATGATATTTCCAGTCATGCATTCCTAAGACGCAAATGGAAATTCCTCAGCAGATCACCTTAGTTCAGTGTGAATGCTTCACGTTGAAAGCTGTGCATGTTGTGGCCATTTATGGATGATTAAAGATAGCAACAGGTTTATTCAGTTTTAACATCATAAAGAGTGCATTGCCTCTATACTATAGTGATTACCAACCTATTTTTAATGGCACAATTTGAATGTGAACTTAAATTGCCAAAGCACATGTTCTGTTGTTTGCCTCTGGTTGTTGGTGGTTCTGTTTTTGTGAAGTACACTGTATGTATAAAGACAAAGCTGACAGTTCATTTTGTTTTCAGTACAAGTTGATTACCCTAACTCATCTAATGTAGTAATGCTTGAGTAGAGCAGTATGTGGTCATATGCAGGGGCGGCTCTAACTTTTTTGCCACCCCAAGCACGGCAGGCAGGCTGCCTTCGGCGGCGTGCCTGCGGGAGGTCCCCAGTCCCGCGGATTCGGCGGCATGCCTGCGAGAGGTCTGCTGGTCCCGCGGATTCGGTGTACCCGCCGCCGCATTGCCGCCGAATCCGTGGGACCGGCGGACCTCCCGCAGGCATGCTGCCGAAGGCTGCCTGACTGCCACCCTCGCAGGGACTGGCAGGCCGCCCCCCGCAGCTTCCCACCCCAGGCACACGCTTGGAGCGCTGGTGTCTGGAGCCGCCGCTGGTCATCTGAAAGAGCAATTGTGTTCCCCTTTTTACCATTCAGTGGCCCAAATTCTTCCCTCAGTTATACCCACTGTGCCATTAATACTACAGTTTTCAGGATCAACTTGGGGTTGGAGTGCATTTTAGGACCGAATGCATAGAATTAGTCACAAGTCCAATAGATACTCTGCAGATTTCCCAAATAGCCCAGTTAAGGTATCTTTCTTTATCTGAGCTATTCCATACCTGATTCTCGCCTAATCAGGGAAGGACAGTCATAATATATTTTGCAAATATTGTGTAGCCGTTTTGTGATGGGGGGCAGATAAAGAAATTAGATTGAGACCAACAAAGTCTTGTGCATTTGTGACCTTAAGATTTTTGACCCTGTATCCAGAGGTAGAAGACACTGCATTAAGGCTCTATATATTTCCTAGCCCTGTAATCAATGTCTTTTAACAGAGATCTTCTATAGTGGATCTAGGGGATTACCATGAGAAAAAGTGTATTGTGTTGATCATACCATTGTGATAATATTAAAGATTTTCTGTTTAAATTTAAATAAAAACACTATTTAATAAAACTGACTTTTGGGTATATTGACGTTGGTCCTGAATGCTTAAGTAATCAAGTTCATACTTTAGTCCACAAAGTATCATTTTAGGGAGCAAAGTCTGGAAAAGGCTCCTAGTAATTCAGTGAGTTCTGAATGTTGTTCTTTGTCTTTCATTTGTGCAACTCAAACATCTGGCATGCCATATAACACCTCAGGCGAAACTGCCGTACTGTACATGCTAATCCCCTCCATCGCTTCTTCAGTTGCTCAGTGTTTGTGAAAGAGCATAATGCCCTCTCACACTACCTCCATTAGTTTTTAAATTCACCAGTCTCATACATGTTCCTTTCATTGTTTACAAGCCATGACGTTTACAATTTATGGGCCAGATTAATTGAGCAAAAACTTGTATTGACATCAGTGAGAATTTTGCCCAATTAAGGGCTACAGAAGTTGGTCAAATGATACTACAGGTTAAACTTTCAAAAGAAATCACAATGGGTGGATCTACTAAAATGCATATGCTAGGTGTGCCTAGAAAAGCCCACATGTGCACATATCCACAAGTGGATATTCTTCTGCTTAAATCAGAAAATTGCACACTAGATTACCTGATTTGTTCATGCAGATGCTGTATCCTGCAGATGCAATAGCTGTTAGTGCTTTTCAGGTTTTGAGTAAGACTAATGCATGCTAGGGTACATAGGTGCCAACTCCATGGGTGCTCCGGGGCTGGAGCACCCACAGGAAAAAATGGTGGGTGCTGAGCACCCACCGGCAGCCCCCCTATTAACGCCTCTCCCTCCCCCAGTGCCTCCTGCCCACCAGCGGGCCCCACTGATAAGTGCCTCCCCCTCCCTCCCAGCGCCTACCCCCTGCTCTGGATCAGCTGTTTTGCTGCATCTGGAGGCGCTGAGGGGGAGGAGGAGAGGAATGAGGGTGCAGCGTGCTTGGGGGAGGGGACAGAACTGGGTGAGGAAGAGGCAGGGTGGGGGCGGTGCGGCATTGGGGGAAGGAGAGGAGTGGGGGCAGGGCCTGGGTGTAGCCAGAGGGAGCACCTTCTGGCAGATTAGAAACTTGGCACCTATGCTGGGGTAGATCTTCAAGAGTCTACATTAAGTCTGTGCAGACATGCAGCCAGATAGCATGCATTCAGTTCTTTACTGTATTCAGTATTTCACTATTGAGTCTTAAGCCCTATTTATGTAGGATTTATAACCATATTAGGGAACCATATTTAAACTCTAACTCAGAGCCAGACCATGCCCTGTGTGCAGAAAGGGCCTGCCATGTGCTGATCTCTCCCTGTCCACGTGAGAGGGGGAATCAGCCACCTTCACGGCACCATCACCCCAGTTCTATATCTAGGGTTGCCAACCCTCCAGGATTGTCCTGGAGTCTCCAGGAATTAAAGATTATGTCATGTGATGAAATCTCCAGGAATTCCTCCAACCAAAATTGGCAACCCTATTTACACCCAACTGACAGCCTCCTACTTTTCACAGAGCCTTGTGTAGGAGAGGAGGAAAAAGCCAGAGGTATACATTATCCCTCCACCCCACCTTCTAAGAACATGAGCATGTATGATTGAAAGGGACTTCCTGGGTCATCAAGTCCAGCTTCCTGCTATTAGAGGCAACCATGTCATGTAACCTTGAACTTTTCAAGATCTGTCTTAAAACCCATTCATTTTCTTGCCTCCACTCCTATTAGAAGGCAGATCCAGAACCTCACTTTTCTTACGTTTAAGTGCTTGCTCTTGTAATGTTTCAAAGTATGCAGAAAGCTATTTGGACTTTGAGCCAAGAATGGCATTTAATGCACATGAGGAGTCACAGCTAGCTCTTGGCCTAAACAAACTTAGATTGTAAACTCTTTGGGGCAGGGACTCTATTTTTGTGTTGTGCTTGTACGGAACCTAGCTCAATGGGGGCCTGGTCCATGATTAGGGGCCCTCAGCACTACTGAAATGCAAATAAATAATAAATACCACTGGGGAAAACATGCTCAGTTATGAAATGTACAGAGCTGCTAATGTCAGGTCTGTGTCTACCAAAGCAAACACTAACTAAGTCACCATCATACCTGCTCTTGGGATAGCGCAACTCTGCATGGCATTGTAAGGTTACAAACCACTCCTATGTATTCCAGGTGTTTGGTAAATAAATGCATTATATGCTTAAAGTTATTTAGATCAGGGTGGCCTAAAAAATGACGTAAGGAGTAGGCATCTGGACCCCAAGCAAACTGAGTTCTAAACACAAAGTTGGGAAAACCCTAACTTTAGCTCATGTTCTGGAAGCAAGAGTCTAGCGTACAAGGTTTTTCTGAGCTGGGATGATGGCATGAAAATATTTGTGTTTTTAGTACTGCATGTGCCATATGAATTTGCATATAATTGGCTTCAGTGTAGCAGGCTAAAATGTAGCCCATTTGTGTGGGCTCAGATGCCCGTCCAAACCATTCACCCTGCCCTAACAGGAGAGTCCACCCTAAACTCTCCCCTTGATCTTGGTTAAGGATTCGGATAAGGCCTTTTGCTGTGCCATTAATATAGTGCATCAGTACAGATTGTCCAGCATTACACAGTTTGATTTAGAAAAGCATTCTTGTCACAGTTCCACACAGAAGGTTAATGTTAATATCTGAGGTATGGAAATAGCTGGAAATTTGGCTCTGAAAGTAAAAGACTAAGAAGAGGAAGGAAAGGAGACTAAGCACTATGCTGAAGTACTATAGATGATCCAGAGGCAGTCATAGCAATTAACTCAATGAAGAAAGCAGCTAAATATTGAAACCAAAAATGTAACTGGACCTGTCCATTTATTAGCTAATAAAAAGGGAGTTTAATCTGATTTAAGATTTTTGAGCATTCAGAAAATGTAATCAGTATTGATATACACCTCTACCCCGATATAACACTAATTCAGATATAATGCGGTAAAGCAGTGGTCCGGGGGGGGCGGGGCTGCGCATTCCAGTGGATCAAAGCAAGTTCGATATAACGCAGTTTCACCTATAACGCGGTAAGATTTTTTGGCTCCCGAGGACAGCGTTATATCGGGGTAGAGGTGTAATGATAAAAATAGGTTGTTACAATAATGCTTATATAGGATCTGTCATCCAGAAGAATTTCAAAACCCTCGAAAGAGAGAGAGAGAGTGTGTGTTTTGAAGCAATTCACTTTCACCTGAAATCCAGCCATCTCTGAGGGGAACACAATTGTCCATGTTCAGTCAGCATACCTCAGAAGTGATTTATATTTTTGTTAATAGAAAGAAGTGAAGAATAACTTCCTCCAACTGAAAATAAATGAGTCTCTTAGGTAAGCCGGATGTAATTACCTGAACTGGAATGTTTGCGGCACACTAAGATTTCGATCCCTGCTCTTACAAAACATTCCATAGGGTCTTTAATAACCACAAGTGAACAGGTTGTCAGTTTCATCTTTTGGACTCCAATGACTGCCATCAGAGATTAAATTGGAGACCTTCACTGCTAAAAGTATCAGTCTGTACAGGTGTCATCTACACTACCAATTTATGTCGGAAAATCCACACCTCTGAGCGGTGTAGTAGACTGACCTAACTCCTGGGGGAGGAGGAATACCCATGCTGACAGGAGACACTCTCCTGTCAGTGTTAGTAGCATCTTCTCTAAGCAGTACAGCTGCACTGGTGCAATGCTGTAAGTGTAGACAAGGCCACAGTTTCAGCTAAAGAGCAGTAGCTTGTGACTGTAACAGACTCACAAGAAAGTGACCTTTGGAATGTGCTGGACTTGGAGACAAAGAGGTGTTGGAAACTCCCAGAGATAATGAGGAAACAATAGTCTTTGTATGGGTGACAGGGGCATTACCTTCAGGCAGTACTCCTGATCAAACACTCCTTGGTGGAATTATTGATGTAATCTCACCCTGATATAACTGTATACTCCTAGAAATCTAGGAACATTGAGGTTCTGGGCTGCTGATGCTTCTGTATCACAACAGGAGCTTGGGCCAGCTGTCTGCTGGGGGACCCTGTGATGCTAGACACTGCAGCAAGCACCACTCAGCAGGGCTTGTGTGGTGGCCCACCCCTACAGCCCTCTTGATCGCTCCATGCAGGTATATAAACCAGGAAGTCTTGACAAGGAGCTGTCTGAGCAATGATGCAGACTGCCCGCTTGCTTCTGGTCCAGACCTCGCCTTATTGTGAATCTCAAACTTCATCTCCTGACCTTGCTCGATTCTGACTCTACCACTTGATTATTGCTTGCAGCTTGGTACCTGACCCTGACTTCCTGGTATTGTGACCCAGCTTGACTCGACTCTGCTACTTAGGGTGACCATACGTCCCGTTTTGGCCAGGACCGTCCCTTTTTAAGGCTGGTCTGACTTTTTTGACAAAACTGGGCATTTGTCCCATTTGCTCTTGCCAACTGATCATCAGCCCCACTGTGAGGGGAGCTGTGGGGGGGGGAGGTTGACAGTGGGGGGGCTCAGACGACCAGCCCCCCCCACATGGTGGGGGGGTCAAGGGTGGGCAGTGGCGGGGGCTCAGGCTGGCCCTGGACACCAGTGGGGAGGGGAACCTCAGGCTGGCCCCAGGTGGGAGGCAGGGAGGGCTTGGACTAGCCCCATGTGCAGGGGGGAAGCGGGCTGCAGGAGGGAGGGGGTCACCGATGGCAGGGGGCTTAGAGGACCAATCCCACGGGCAGGCAGCAGAGGGGCTTGGACCAACCCTGGATGCCAGTGGGGAGGAGATCTCAGGCTGGACCCAGGCAGGAGGCAGGGAGGGCTGGGGTTGGCCCCTGACCCCGCACGTGGGAGGGCAGCGGCGCAGAGGCTGGGGCCGACCTGCGGGTGTCCTGTTTTCCCTTTGGGAAAATACGGTCACCCTACTACTACTTGTCTCCTGAATGCAACTTGGTAACTGACCAGTGCACACTGGCTGCCCACAGCCCAGCCCTGACAATAATGAACTCCCCCACCCGACCTGCTTAGCAAGTCCCAGGGGTTAGAGACGGAGAGACTTCCAAGGATGCATCAAGGCTGATGAGAAAATTACCTGCAACTGATTTCTAGAGATGTTAGATCTTTTCTCTCTAAGGGTATGTCTACACGGGAAAAACCAAAACATCTTTTCTTCAATGTTTGTACAGCACCTAGGCACTAGGATAACATAAATAATAATGAAACTGGTCTTGATCTACTAATTGATTTCCAAATTAAGACCAAAACCTTAAACAGGCATTGGAAGCTAAGTTGAAGCCAGGGGAGGGATTTGAGCACAGGCCTAATGTACTCATGGTGGCCTAAACCATGGAGGAGGCAAGCAGCTGCACTGCATATCAGTGGGAGCCTGTGCATTTTCTTTACTCTCAGCTTCCAATACAGTGAATTTCAGTCATCCAGCCTGGAGCTGCCGAATACATGGATCACTGTGGCCAGGCCCCCATCCAGCAGGAAGGAACAATGTTTCTAGGCAAGCTGGAGGTGAAAGAAGGCATTTTCGGGGGTATGTCTTCACTGCAGAGTTCACTTGGGTATCGGCATCCTAGTATGGGCATCGAGGTTGGCCTACCTCAGGTGTAAATACTGCAAAACCACAGGAGTGTGTTCATTCGACTGTGTTCACACTGGTGTTCTACCCACTTGTGTGAGGTGCTGGGCCTTCTGAGGTCATGGCTCCTGGTTCTTAGCACTGCTCTAAGCCAAACCACTCTAGGAATCTTTCTCAGTGAATCATGGGAGAACTCGTTTGTCCTTTTGGGCACATGAGAGGAATCCTGGGACTACTGGGGGGTTATCAGCACTCGAGTGGTTTAGCCGGCATCCTCACTGCAAAGTGGGTTGGTTACCACCCTGAGTGTAAGCAGCACTAGGGTTTTGGCTTATAGCCCAGGTCCAGCTAGCTCAGGTGTGAAACACCACTACACTCTGGTGAGTGATTTTAGTGTGTGAATGAGAGCCAGCTTAGGGGCAACATCAAACTAAAAGCCCAAGTTAACTGTGAAGCAAAGACAAGCCCAAGGCCTGATTAATGCATAGGCAAACTAGGCACATGCAAACTTGGTGAGTGTTATATCTGGACCCAAAAGAGGAGGAGGGAGATAGCCACAGAGGGAGCATATCGAAACCACAGCTGTCTGCTGTGGTGGTAGCTTTATAGTTCTTGTTGCAAAACTAAAACAAACATGGAAATGAGGCTTTGGGGATGGGAGAGTGCGCAAACATTTAAAGCAACATGACAGCACAGCATGGGGGTTTTTGTTTGTTTTTTGTTTTTAACTAATGTGGATTTGTGCAGGAACTGAAAGAACTTCAACTCCCTTGAGTGAACGGCATTTCAAGCTGGTGCCTGGGGTCATAGCACCAGACACGTTTGGCCCAGCTGCCCCTCTATCCTAAGTAGCATCAGCAGCAGGATGAGCAGCTGGTCCCAGCAACTACACAGCATGGCCCGACCGGCTGCAGAGAGTGCACTGTACAGATGTTTGTTGTTCACATTTGAAAGTAGAGCCCCGGAAGTGTATGTTTGCCTTGGGCCCAGTGACGGGTTGATCAAGCCCAGACAAGTACATAGATACTAACGCTACAAAGTAATCCAAACTTCATCAGCAGTCAAAAATGACCCCAAGGCTTTGCACCACTTGACACCCATGCAGAATACACAAGAGCACTGATTTCTACATCATGCCAAGAAGTTAGCACTACTGGACTTCTCCTGGAGTGAAGACGAAAATACAGTAATGATAGGTGCCTTAGAAATGCTAGAGCTAGTTTAGATTAGACAGACAGCCACTCTCCCCTCCCCCTTCCCCACCTGCCCTTCCATGAGAGGGAAGAAAATATTTAGGTCTTTCAAAAGTGGTGACTGATGTTTTTGATTTGTCTCTCCTCCACCCCCTGCTTGATTTCTGCAACTGTAGAAGGGGTTGCTATCTTTGTTATAACCAAAAGAAGTTGTACCTGCAGAGACTGTAGGACTCTATGGAAGTGGAGAGCAAGGAGGAATGGTGATGAAGTTCAGGTAAAATTAGAATAAGCCCAAGTGCTTTCTGGATGCTTAATTGAACAAATCACTAGCTGGGATGAGACTTTCAAGTGTGGGTGAGGACTATTTTTTTTTAATTAACAAATGTACTATCAGTTTGTGTGGAATATGTTAGTGTGTGAATGTGAGGGAGAATAAAAATCCATGGATGTGCTGGATTCGTCTCATACATCCCCCTGAGCGCAAATGAAAAGCACACCGCATTATAGTAAGGGGCTGACAAAGGAGGTGCTGTAGTCATCATGAATAGATCGGACTATGAACAGGAGGCTGCCAGGCAACTCTCCAACACCACATTCTACAGGCCACTATCCTCCGATCCCACTGAGGAGTACCAAAAGAAACTACACCATGTGCTCAAGAAACTCACTGCTACAGCACAGGAACAAATCTACACAGACACACCCCTAGAGCCCCGACCAGGAATATTTTATCTGTGATGTTATTGACATGAACTGTGACCGTATAGATCGGGGTAGGCAACCTATGGCACAGGTGCCAAAGGCGGCACGCGAACTGATTTTCAGTGGCACTCACACTGCCCAGGTCCTGGCCACCAGTCCGGGGGGCTCTGCATTTTAATTTAATTTTAAATTAAGCTTAAACATTTTGAAACCTTATTAACTTTACATACAACAACAGTTTAGTTATATATTATAGACTTCTAGAAAGAGACCTTTTAAAAGCGTTAAAATGTATGACTGGCACGCAAAACCTTAAATTAGAGTGAATAAATGAAGACTCGGCACAGCACTTCTGAAAGGTTGCCGACCCCTGGATAGGACCTTGGTTGCAACCAAGGTCCTATAGTTGCACCAAATCTTGTACAAAGGAAATCAAGTAAGGTGTCTATGGAAAGGTTGTAATATGCTGCTTACGATTATGCTGTCTGTATGTGTGTATCATATTTGTATTTGAAGTTATGAATATTGGCTATGTACTTGTATCTCAATGTGTTTGATTCTAAATAGCATCAGTGAAGCATTTGGTCAGCTTCTTGAGAAAGGACTATTCTGAGTAAGTGCCCAATCAAGAAATACTTAACTGACAATGGACCTTAGAAGACTCCAATCCACATCTGAGGAGCCTTCCTGGGAATGTTCAAGGTAGCATATGAGCAATGGCTTCCGCCTGCAAACTGAGTCATGCAGCAATCAAAAAAGTGAACAGAATGCTGGGAATAATTAAGAAAGGGATAGATAATAGGACAGAAAATATCATGTTGTCTCTATATAAATCCATGGTACGTCCACATCTTGAATACTGTGTGCAGATGTGGTTGCCCCATCTCAAAAAAGATGTATTGGAATTGGGAAAGGTTCAGAAAAGGGCAACAAAAATGATTAGGGGTATGGAACGGCTTCCGTATGAGGAGAGATTGATAAGACTGGGAGTTTTCAGCTTGGAAAAGAGACGGCTAAGGGGAGATATGATTGAGGTTTATAAAATCATGACTGGTGTAGAGAAAGTAGATAAGGAAGTGTTGTTTACTAATTTTCATAACACAAGAACTGGGGTCACCAAATGAAATTAATAGGCAGCTGGTTTAAAACAAATAAAAGGACGTATTTCTTCACACAACACACAGTCAACCTGTGGAACTCCTTGCCAGAGGATGTTGGGAAGGCCAAGACCATAACAGGGTTAAAAAAAGAACTAGATACATTCATGGAGGATAGGTCCATCAATGGCTATTAGCCAGGATGGGTAGGAATGGTGTCCCTAGCCTCTGTTTGCCAGAAGCTGGGAATGAGCTACAGGGGATGGATCACTTGATGATTACCTGTTCTGTTCATTCCCTCTGGGGCACCTGGCACTGGCCACTGTTGAAAGACAGGATACTGGGCTAGATGGACCTTTGATCTGACCCAGTAGGGCCATTCTTACGTTCTTATGTTCTGTTCTTATGACATGTGACTTGCCCATGTGACTCCAAACTCCATCTTGCTGCTGTGATTTTCCACAGTAAGAACAAAGAAGTTTCCTTCCACATGGCAGAGGACATAAAAGGCCGTGGAAATCCCTCCATTTTGTCTTCAATTCTGCTTCTGACCTCTGAAGGAACTGTGCTTGAAACTGAAGCTCTGAACGAAGGACTGAATGACCCATCCAAGCTGGGATGTTTGTACTCCAGAGACTTGATTGGTTTAAATCAGCAGTAATCCCATCAAGCCTGAAACAAGCCTGAACTAAGAACTTTGCAATTGTTGTATGTATTTGATTCCGTTTAACCAATTTTAATTCTCATCTATATTTCTTTCTTTTTATGAATAAACCTTTAGATTTTAGATTCTAAAGGACTGGTAACAGCGTGATTTGTGGGTAAAATCTGACTGGTATATTGACCTGGGTCTGGGGCTTGGTCCTTTGGGATCGGGAGAACCGTTTTTCTTTTACTGGGGTATTGGTTTTCATAAACATTCATTCCCATAAGAAGTGGTGCTGGTGGTGATATTGGAAAACTGGAGTGTCTGAGGGAATTCTTGTATGACTTCTGGTTAGCCAGTGGGATAAAACCGAAGTCCTCTCTGTTTGGCTGGTTTGGTGTGCCTTAGTAGTGAAGGACCCACAGCCTTGGGCTGTGACTGCCCTGCTCTAAGCAATTTGTCCTGAATTGATATTCTCAGTAATGTCCCGCCAAAGGCCACTTTGTTACAAGCTGCTACCCAAGATCCATAAACCTGGAAATCCTGGACGCCCCATCATCTCAGGCATTGGCACTCTTACAGTAGGGCTATCTGGCTATTTGGACTCTCTCCTCAGACCCTATGCTACCAGCACTCCCAGCTATCTTCGAGACACCACTGACTTCCTGAGGAAACTACAATGCATTGGTGATCTTCCTGAAAACACCATCCTGACCACCATGGATGTAGAAGCTCTTTACACCAATATTCCACACAAGGATGGACTACAAGCTGTCAGGAACAGTATCCCTGATGAGGCCACGGCACACCTGGTGGCTGAGCTTTGTGACTTTGTCCTCACCCACAACCATTTCAGATTTGGGGACAACTTATACCTTCAAGTCAGCGGCACTGCTATGGATACCCGCATGGCCCCACCATATGCCAACATTTTTATGGCTGACTTAGAACAACGCTTCCTCAGCTTTCATCCCCTAGTTCCCCTTCTCTAATTACGCTATGTTGATGAGATCTTTATCATATGGACCCACGGGAAGGAGGCCCTTGAAGAATTCCACCTGGATTTCAACAATTTCCATCCCACCATCAATCTCAGCCAGGACCAGTCCACACAAGAGATCCACTTTCTGGACACTACAGTGCAAATAAGTGATGGTCACATAAACACCACCTTATACTGGAAACCTACTGACCGCTATACTTACCTACATGCCTCCAGCTTCCATCCAGGTCACATCACACGATCCACTGTCTACAGCCAAGACCTAAGATACAACCGCATTTGCTCCAATCCCTCAGACAGAGACAAACACCTACAAGATCTCTATCAAGCATTCTTAAAACTACAATACCCACCTGGCAAAGTGAGGAAACAGACTGACAGAGCAAGATGGGTACGCAGAAGTCACCTGCTACAGGACAGACCCAACAAGAAAAATAACAGAACACACTGGCCATCGTGTACAGCCCCTGGCTAAAACCTCTCCAGCGTACCATCAACCATCTATAACCTATCCTGGAAAATGGTCCTCCACTTTCACAGGCCTTTGGAGGCAGGCCAATCCTCGCTTACAGACAGCCCCCTAACCTGAAGCAAATACTCACCAGCAACTACAGACCACACCACAGAAACACTAACCCAGGAACAAATCCCTGTAACAAACCCTGTTGCCTTCTCTGTCCCCATATCTACTCTAGTGACACCATCATAGGACCCAACCACACCATCAGAGGCTCATTCACCTGCACAACTACTAATGTGATATATGCCATCATGTGCCAGCAATGCCCCTCTGCCATGTACATTGGCCAAACGGGACAGTCTCTACGTAAAAGAATAAATGGACACAAATCAGACATCAGGAATGATAACATACAAAAGCCAGTAGGAGAACACTTCAATCTCCCTGGACAATCAATAACAGATTTAAAAGTAGCCGTCCTTCAACAAAAATACTTCAAAAACAGACTTCAAAGAGAAACTGCGGAGCTACAATTTATTTGCAAACCTAACACCATTAATTCGGGCTTGAATAGGGACTGGGAGTGGCTGGCTCACTACAAAAGCAATTTTCCCTCTCTTGGTATTGACACCTCCTCATCAATTATTGGGAGTGGACCACATCCACCCTGACTGAATTGGTCTTCAACACCGGTTCTCCCTTTGTAAGGTAACTCCCTTCTCTCCATGTGCCAATATATATTTATACCTGTATCTGAAATTTTCACTCCATGCATCTGAAGAAGTGGGTTTTTTACCCATGAAAGCTTATGCCCAAATAAATCTGTTAGTCTTTAAGGTGCCACAAGACTCCTCATTGTTTTTCTGGACGCAGACTAACACGGCTACCCCTCTGACACATTATAGTGCCTATTTTTAAAAAAATCTCCCCCTACTGCTTTTTCATAAGCAGAAAATAGAGTGTGTGCATGTAAAACAGCCTCCCTTCCTCTCCCTCCCAAAGGATATGTATAAGTGCATTATATTTAAATTACAGCCTGGAGTTGTTTTTAATTTTTGGTATGAAGTAGATATTTATATGCATGTGACAGAAAAAACATTCCTGCAAACTTTACTGCTATGCTATTAGGCACCATGTCAAGATTGAACAAAGAGCTGGTTTAGTAGCTTTCTGCTCTGTAAGCTGGAGTGCATGGAAGCTTCCTCACTTTCCTCCATAGGTGACTTTGTGGATCTACCCTCCTTCTGTGCTCTGTGGCTTCTTGTTAGCGGCAGTCAGAATAACTCCGAGCTTTGTAAATGGTTGCCATCTTATCCCGGGAGATCATGGAAACTGGGCACCAACCTGCCTTCTTGGCTGCAATGCTGGAGAAACAAACTGCTGGGTTTTAGAAACTTGATGTTAAAAGCACATCAACTCTATCATTTTTTCCATATCATTCCAAAACCTACATTTCTAATGTTAGCATTGAGTTCATCTGAAAATGTTAGGTTTGGTAAGAGCCTTCCTCATGTGTATTACCATGAAAAGAATACACAGAACAACGTGGGGAGGGATTAAACACTGTACCATTCCAAATTCATTTAACAAATTAATTCCCCCTTAATATTTTATCATTTGTATTTGTTTTAGCTACTCTCTGGCACCAGCACATTGAGTGAGTTGTTCTGAAGTGTAGTTATAAACTAAAGGGATGTTTCAACTGCCCTCAACCTGGTATTGATACAGAAACGTTGACCAGTTCAAGTTGAAGATAAGGATTTGTGGAGGAAGCAGTGTCATGTCCTCAGCCATATGTTCCGCCAACAAGAGTATTCCTCTGGTGACAAAATGTTCCCATCTTGTGTTTCACTAGCTAAGTGCCTGGTCTCTCTACCCACACAACTCCCCGGCAAGATGTAATGTTCCAGAATGACTCGGGACTTTCCTATTCCATCTGTGCAGAAGTTATCAAAGCACATTAATATCCAAATCCTACCAAATCCTCTAAGCTATTACCTTCTTCTAATTCAAATCCTCCCTTTAAAAAGTTTATTTTGAAATGACCACGTGTAGTGAGCACCCATGAGCATCCAGTCCTGTAACCCCACCTTAGGAAAGCACTTTCTTTGACCTATCTTCAGCAGGGCACTATAACAAATGCTTAACTTTAGGTACATTCTTAGAATTAAGCATGTGCTCAAGTCCCATTGACTTAAAAACATGTTTTGACTGTTAGGTAACATACAATCATAGAATTAGAAGGGACCACAAGTCTAACCTCCCGCCAAGATGCAGGATTTGTTGTGTCCTAACTATACAAGACAGATGACTATCCAGCCTCCTTTTGAAAATCTCCAGCAAAGGGGTTTCCACAACTTCCCTAGGCAGTCTGTTCCTTTGTCCTACTGTTCTTACAGCTGTGCTGTAGTTTGAACCCATTGCCTCTTGTCCTGCCCTCTGTGGCAAGAGAGAGCAACTTTTCTCATCTTTTTTTATGGCAGCCTTACAAGTATTTGATGACCGCTATTATGTCCTCTCCGCCTTAATCTCCTCCTTTCCAGCTAAACATACCCAGTTCCTTCGGCCTTTGCTCATATGGCTTGCCTTCCATCCCTTTGATCATCTTTGTCACTCACCTCTGGATCCTTTACAGTTTTTCTACACCCTTTCTATATATTCGTGACCAAAGTTGGACACAGGATTCCAGTTCCGGCCTAATCAGCGTCAAGTTGAGCAGTACTATCACCTCTTGAATTCACCTTCTTTGCAACAGTATTGCACTGCTGACTCAAGTTGAGGCTGTGATCCACTACAACTCCCAGATCCTTCTCAGCAGTGCTGTAACCAAGCCAGTTATCCCCCATTATGTATTTGTGCATTTGGTTTCTCTTCCCTAAGTTTAGCACCTTACATTTGTCTTTGTTGAATTTCATTTTGGTGTCTACAGCCCAGATCTCCAATTTATCAAGATCCCTCTGAATTTTAGCTTTATCTTCCAAAGTGTTGGCAACACACACACCCTTTTTTTTGCTTTGTGTCATCTGCAAATTTGATCAATACGCTCTCTATTCCTACATCCAGCTCATTAATAAAGATGTTAAACAACATCAGACCCAGAATAGATACATCAGATGTAATAGAGCAGCTAGAGTGGTTCAAATGGCTATGCAAACAACAACATTAATTGATGCAAGATTGTAAACTCTTTGGGGCAGGTAAGCTTGTTTTATATCAGTCAATAAAGTACCTAAAACATTATTGGTGCTATACAAATATAAATCATAATATACATCTAGATACTTGGTTTTCATAAAATAAGTTGTCAGAATATGCTCAGCAGAGGCCAAAGCTGAACTATCTATGCCAGGCATTCCTGGGTATAATTTAAATATTGGTGAATAAATTCAGAAAGCTCTCTCTCACCCTTACTTTCATCTATTTGAGAGCCAAACCTTTAAAGACACTCTGGAATGGCTAGATTTTTTATTTTTTTTCATATTTATGCACTCTTGTACTTTCTGGTTCTGGCTAGGATCAGAAATGGAAGTATGACGTTACCACTGGATCAGCTATTCTTGTGATATTCCTGACTGAGACCAGAACATAAGTGAAAGGAAACTTGTGAAAAATCTTATTCTTATTCTGTTTTAAGCCCAATTTTACTGTATTAAGGGATGTAGATAAGCTTCCCAACTGAATACACATTCCAAATGTTGAGTACATTTTTCCTCCTCCTCTAGTGCCATAGCTAAGAATTTGCATCAAGACCAAATGATTCTTGTCCGGTACTACTTGCCAACTCCAGGCAGTCAGGTAGTTGTTTGTTCTTTAAGGAAAATTAGGTGATACACCTACTCCTGATCTCTGATGGGTACGAGGATGGGTAGCAGAAATGCTGATTAATGTAGCCAAGGAATTTGACCTGGGCAAAGTTAAGTGAGCATCAAGATAAATGGTGGTAAAGAACTTATCCTGACTGGCACAGAAAAGTATGCTACCCTCATACTTGGTAAGAAGCCTGACAGCTCACAAGCACTAGCAATAGGATCTCTGAACTGCAAATCAGGGTTTGATTGCATCATCTTGATTATGTGAAGGTAGGATTAGGATTTCCTGTAGTTTTAGTGTCTGTTTAAGAATGGATATCAACACTATTAACTGTATGTCAACACTTCTTTCGGTGGAATTTTTTTAAGACCAACAATATATTTCCTTCCTAAGCCGTAAATTAACAATTAATATCGCAATGGAACACATAGTTATTTATCTCAGGTTTAATGCAGTCTGTGTTGATTTCATTATAAAAAAATGCTTCACCTTGACAATAAATCAAACTCATTCATTGTTGTATACCTTGGCATAAGTGAAAAGTTATGGCAAAAATAATTTAAACTTTCTTTTGTAAAATTTAAATACCTCTGCCCTATACTGCAGACACTATCAATAACTATACATCTGGCATGTTTGACATTACTTAGCTTTAGCATTAAATTAAAGGGAATCAAAGAAACCATATAAAATCTGTGAATTTTTGTTAAAGTTTCAAGTGAACAGGTTAGAAGACTTCAAAAATTAAGCGTTTCTGAAAATTTTCAAATCAATACCCCCATATTAAACGTTGTACATTTAGGAAGGAAATTTATTGTTGGTCTTTTAACACAAAACAGTATAAAAGGGCTCCATTTTTTGCTGCATTTTCAACAATATTAGCTGTACGGTAATGGCCAGAATTTCCATATTTTTTAAAAGGGAAAAATACTCCATCATGTTGTGCCTATGACCTCACTGAATAACTGCATAATCTTCTCTCTCAAACCCCTGCCCTTTCTTTTCATTCCCAGCTTGGTTTTCTGTTTTCCCTTTCCTTCCATTGATGTGGACACAGCGGCAAAATTAGGACAGACCCCCTGCATGGAATTAACCGGTAGGCAGCAACTTTTATTAAAATTTAACACAGGGGAGGGGCGCTACCTGCCCATCACCCATACTCTCCTATGATAGGCACTGAATTGGTTCCAGTGTGGTGGTTACAAGGCTCCTTACCATATAACCCATAACTAGCACCAGGATTACAGGGCTCCTTACCATGTAATTCATAATGTGGGGTGGCTTTCCTCAGCCTACTCCCCAGGACTCAGCTCACTGAGTGCCAGCACCCTTTTCTCTGCAAAGGGGACAGAGAGTGAAGCAGGGTGGAGACCTCAGCCCACAAGGGCCATAAGGTCTCACCCTATCACATGAGCCCAAGGCCCATCACCAAAATCCCTGCTAACTTTATTCTCTTAACTGCACTGGAAATCGGTCTCAAGTTGCTACAAATAAACACCACCTCTTCCCACCCCCGGTACTTCAGTTAGGTACTAAGCACATTCCTACTTAACTCACTGTGACTTGAAGGTGCTGCAAGAAAGGCAAAAAACTTCCTGGTTCTCTGCCAATTGGCCCATGGGAGAAAAAATTCCTTCCTGACTCCCTAAACAGTGATCAGCTGGACTTGCAGCACCTGCCAGGCCAGGTTCCCATTCCTAGTTCGGGTGGGTAGGGTGGGCTACTGAAACGGAGCCAAAAGAAGCTCCACATGGCCCTGCACTGAGCTAAATCCTGGGATCTGGGGAATGGTGGCTAATCAGCACCCTTCTCTCTCAGCTGTCAACTGGTGCCAGAGACTCCCAGAGGGAGGAGCTACCTACTGCCATTTGGCAAGTGTCTCCCTCCCTTGCTACTGGGACTTTCCACATTTCACTGCTGGCCCAAACAGTTTCTCCCACCTGTAGATGCAGGAGGTTGGCATTTATTGTCTGCAGTTAGATTGTACCTTCTTTGGAACAATGAGCATATCTTTTTAGCAGTATGATGAGGTGCCTAGCACGCTACCGAACTCTGTAAAATAAATAATAATTCATTAGATCATTTTAATGGTCTAGAAATCAGGCTGAAAATTTCACAGGAACTCATGAGATTTCTGAACCTCCCAATTCTGACTAGAGTTCAGAAATAACATAAACAAGGTATTTTGTTCTATTTTGGTACTGTTGACTCTGGGTTTATGAAAAATGCAATGGAAAGAAAATTTAACCAAACTTCTTATGTCTTCAGTTTATTTTGAGCTTTGGGCCAACATTCAGGTCATTATGTATTTTTTTAAAAAAACCATTACATCCAGACTTACTGGCAAGAAGGAGCCATGGGTGCAATTTATATTAAAAGTAAATAGATATTGACTGCAGCTTGGCAAAATTAAGAAGTTTGTATTTTCAGTGTTTTGTATACACCTTTTTTCCATTTTGTTTCATGTGCATTCGTACACCCACCCCCAAGTTACACATTGGAACAAACCTGAAAGCAAAACTCAGCCATTACTACCAAATCATGCTGAAACTGAGTCTTGCATGGTTTCTACCAAAATCCATAAAACCTCCCAGCCCTGCTCCACACTCGGCCCAAACTCACTTCAGATTCAGCTCAGGTTTCCTGAAAATCTAGACTATAGAAGGGTGACCATATTTCTCAAAGTGAAAATGGAACACCATACGGGACTGGCCCAAGCTCCCTTCTCCCCGACTACTTGCCCAAGCCCCACCACGCAGGGCTGGCATCACCACTCGCCCCCCCCCCCAAAATGGTCCTCTACACATCATTATATGGCTGTGCCCCACTTTTTTTGGCAGAACTGGGCATTTGTCCTGTTTGCTCTTCCCAACTAATGATTTTTGCCAAAAAAAAGTCAGAACGTCTGGGATAGGGTTTACAAGGGGAACTGTCCCAGCCAAAACGGGATGTATGGTCACCCTAACTATAGCAGAACCTAGCCCAAATCTGGGGTTTGGAAATGTGGATTTGCATTTGATTATGAATGTTGAATGTAGCTCTAATGCGGGAGTTCTAATTTCAGAACCTAAATTGGAATCAGATGAAGATCACATTTATAGGGCTTTGTTACTGACGCTATTAGCATTCATTTACAGATTTTTTTGGCTTCAAATTATAAAAGTATAGACTTTAGAGAGGAGCGGCATATTAAGCAACCTGGGCCATCTCCTGCCAAAGCAGCATTGTTCACTACACTATGCTTTCCTGGACTTCGTGCAAGCTACTTTTTGAATGACTCAAGCAATAAGACTTCCAGATCTCCCCATGGGAGGCTAATCCACAGTCTAATAGACCCTTACTGTTAAGAAATGTTTTCCTAATATTCAGGCTAAATTTGTTTTGTTCAGTTTCATCCCATTAGCTCTGGTTACACTCTTTGTATTTGCGTATGAATATGGTGAGCCTTTTAAATGTCACCATTTCACCATTATCACACACTGGTATCTGAGCTTTCACAGTTGTCCCCTATACTAGCAATAAAGAAAATGTGGAGTAGCTCATATTCTTTTGTGTCATGCCATGGGGTATAATCTCACATTACTGTCACTCACAGTTTTTACATGGAGTGTAAGAAACTAGGTGCCTTAGTATTGCACGCTTCCAGTGAGAAAGAGATCAGCAGGAAGCTGAGAGATAAGAAAGGCTGGATTCTCCATTCCACTAAATTCAATCTGTGGATGCCACTAGATTTGGACATAGTGGAGAATTAGGGAAAGAAATTCCCTGGTGTAGGCTTCAACCTCAGGCAAGTATTTAAATACTAGACTACCAAGGAACTTTGAATGGGTTCATGCAAGGTAGGACTTTTGAGGACACATAATTTGGTGGCATGGAACACAGAATCTATCATATTTGGATCCTGGGACCAAATTCAAATTGACCCACATATTAATGTTCATGACTTTTTGGGGTGGGTATGTATCTCATTCATATTCCTATTTGCAGACCCAACTTTTATTAGAATCCAGTGTCCTATATGCAAAGTATTAAGTGGGTCTGACTGAATATTTGCTCTGTTCTTTCCACAGAGGTTTTCATCTTTCCCAGTGCAAGCACAGCATTGTGCACACAGTCACAAAGTAATGAGCAGATTAGGTAGCACAGGGAAACCCAGTCCTGCATAGTGAGAGCACTGGTGCCTCCAACCTACTTAGATAAGCACCTCATTATTGCAATGAGGATGAATAAAACCACATCTCTTCAGAAACACATTTTCCACCTAAGCCCCCCATCTTATTTTACCCTACACACCTGTAAAAAAAAAGGGGGGGGGGAGTGAGTGCTTAATGGGATTTGAGACTTACTTTGTTTCAGTAATAAGGTCCATGCTTATTCCTTAATCTCATTTGAATCCTCCACTTGCATGCACCAATTTTGTGCATCCTGCTGCTGACTATGGAAGGATGTATAGAATCCCAGCTGAGTAGCCAGTGAAGTAGCAGGAAATTGTCACCAGTTCTTCCATTGGCGCTCAGTGCAGCACTCTGCACTGCCATGTGGGAAGCACTTGTTTAGTTCTTGTTCCTGTTGGCTCCCTGGGAATTGTTGGAAATGCTGCTAAGGCCTCATTCTCAGCCACTGTGAGAGCCTTTCACATTCTGAGACAGAAATTCCACTAATGGAAGATTCTCAGCTAGATCTTATCTGGAGGAATGGTAGCTGCCAGTGACAAACAGTTTTGAGGGGGTGAAGTGTTAGGTCAGGGAAAGGATGGCAACTTTAGAGTGCCAACAGTGAGGAAGCTGGATCTTCCTCTGTCCTCCCACCAGAATATAGCAACAAATTTCATAGTTGTTGTGTTGCACTCTGAATGAAATGGAGGAATATATAGGTGCAGAAACACTAGCATGAGAAACTGAAGATAGCAATTCTAGTATTCACCACAGGTAGGCTTGCCAACTTTGATTGGACAAATTCCTGGAGATTTCATCACATGACATAATCTTTAATTGAAGATTAATCTTTAATTCCTGGAGACTCCCGGACAATCCTGGAGGGTTGGCAACCCTACCCCACAGGCCTTCTTTGGGTGCTGTGACTGGGAGTAGGGATCACCCTTTGCACACTCCAGCCACCCAGTGTAGACCAATATATGGCCTAGAAAGAACCTATCTGTGGAAGTCTACTAAGTGCAGACGCACCCCTTCATGGCTGGGCCTGGTGCAGCAGCTTTCTTCCTCTTTTGGCACCCCCTATTGACAGCTGCTTTGGTCCTGCCTCTTCCTGTGACAGCCTCTGGCCAGGTCACTTCTAGTCATGCCCCTCCTGGGAAAACCCAAGTCCAACACACCAATGCTATGGCAGCATCACACCAGAAGTTTGGCCCAACTTCAGGCTTTTGGGGCCTGCCAGCTTTGGGTGTGGGGTCTTCATGCCCCCATCCTCCAGGGGACTGTAGGGGAACCCAGGCCTGCCCTCTACTCTGGGTTCCAGCCACAGGGACATGGTATGAAGCAGATGAGGTACATTTGTTTAGACCCTTTGCTGTATCCCTGCACTGTTTCATACTGTGGCCTGCAGATAGGCCTTTCTCACAATCTCTTTCCCATGCCCAACTCATTCTTCTGTAAGTCCAAAACAAAGGAAAGACAAACTAGTTGAGGAACCAAAAGAAACAAAAAGGTTCTGCACCACTTCTACCTGCTCCAAGGCTCTGGAGGTTCTGACAGTTAGGCAGCTCTAGTTTGGTTCTAACCCCCAGGTCCTTCCTTCCTGACAGCTTCAATGCAGTCTCTGGTTAGGCCCTGGCCCCAGCCAGGTATTTCTTCACAAGACTAGCTTAAGAGGCCTACTCCCTTTCTGTCAGCCACCACTGAGCTGGGCTTTTCCTCTTTTATCATCACTGCAGGCTAAACACCTTGTACAGGTATAATGGGGTGGGGCTGACTGCGCCCATAGGCTCTCATTAACCCCTTCCTAGCCAGTGTAGGATCTGCATACCCCATCACGCTGTTCCATTGTGATGAGCAGCAGGGCTAAAAAAGGCCAACAATCAGCCATGCCAATTGTCACTCCTTTCACGTCAACAATCAGACCTGCCAAGTATTAATCAATTCATGCATTTGGCAAGCCTACCCATAGCTCAGAGAAACAGATGCTCTCTGAGGGCTCTTTGAACAAGATGCTCTTGGGTGGAGGTAGTAGGCCAAGAGTTCTGGTTGATGCTTTCTACAGCGTAGTGTTAATATGTCTGTGCCGTTCACAACCCTCCATTAATAATGGCCTCATTTCCTTCCCCTAGAAGGCTGGAATCTATCATTTCCTCCCAGTTTACAAATTAGGTAATAGAAGTTACACAAAGCCAAACGAGGCAGAGCTGAGAGTAGAACCTTGGGCCCTTAGCCACTCAGCTCCACTGACTTTCAGAAAGAATGTGCCAAAATCAATGTGCTTGGCTATATTGTCTTCTATCCTAGACTACACTGTTCCCACAGCCAGGAACAGAACCCAGGAACCCAGCTGCACAATAGTTGTGGAAACCACTGGCAAAATATGTTGTGTCCCTTTCTAGGTACTGTCTATGAAAAGGATAATGGCTTACTTCTATTACCAGTTAGTACTTTAGCTCAAGAGGAAGAAGCCTGTACTGTGGATGTGTAAATCCTGTGCTCAAAGCCTACTACTGATCCTGGCAGAAAAATTAGTATGCACTCATGTAATTAAAGACTACATCTTAAGATATATACACAAGTAGGCTGATGTCTTTCACCAGCAAGAAAGCCATGCAACTTTTCTGAGTTGTGCAGGCAAATTATTCACAAAGATTCAAATTTGCTCATTAAATAATTTGCATAATCTTTCATTTATATAGTTACAAAACTTGTCAGATACGAACAATGATTCTCTCAGATAGAAATCCTAAGCAGGAGGGGGTATGGGGGAAGGAAAGGAAAACAGAAAAGGAAAATATTTCTGACATAATAACAAAACATTCAATTAGAGGCCAGAGTCATCAACTGCCCTGAACTTTAAACAAATGACTATGCCAGTTGAACATTGGCCAGGTGGCAAGTGGCAACCCTTTTGCAGCTCCATATATACCCAAATAAACAAGTTTCTGGTGCCAGAAACCAAGAGGCCAATGCCTTTAACACCACCACCCAGTAATTTATAGCATCATGGTTTGCGCTACTGTAGTTAAGGCTCTTTTAATGTTTGTCTTATGAACTCCTATTCTCAAGGGTTTATAATTTGGTCACTAACATTCCCTCAGTCCCAGAGCCTTGGTACACACAATGGCTAGCCCAGAACACAGTTTTTAGACAAAATTTGGGGGGAAAGTGTTTGATAGTTTGAGACAGGAAGGAAAAAAGGCATGGCTACTTAAAACTGTGAAGTTTTTGTGTTAGTATATTTGTGTGTGCTCTAAATATCTAAAACTGGACTGTATTTTTTAAAAATGCATTATTCTTTTCATGTGACATTACATTTGTTATGCTGAAACAGTTTATCTTTAAGTAGGGTACTATGCAAATTCTGGACCTTTTCTATTGATTTTTATAATAAATGCTCAGGAAAAAATACTGTATATAAATGTGTGTCTGTGCTGCATTAATAAAACCCATCAGCTAGTTATTTGCAAACACACAAAGTAAGAATGGGGGCTGAGGGGTAAAAACATATTTAGGAAGCTTCTGTATCTATTTACACTCCATCCCACCAAAGTATTCCATCCTATAACCTTCCTTTACCCACAGTTCCTTTAGTTCTTGTTGAAAATAGCATAAGGAATTTTAGCATAGGGGGCAGTGTCTGCTCAATGCTTTAGGATTGCCTTTATGCAAATCAAGTTGCATAGCAAACCATTGCCACATTTTGTGAATAGCAAGGAAAGTTGCAGGTAAGGGCAACTTCAAACTTAAAATGCAATGCCGCTCTCAGTTACATGCCACAGCTCCCACTGAAGTCAATAGGAATTGCGTAACTGAAATTGAGCAGAATTTGACCCATTTCTTGACATTAAAAAATTGGGGTACACTTGAGCTGGTTAAGCCAGCTGTAATTCCTTACCAGATATCTGGGTGCCCTTGCCCTCAGGCAGTTCTTAATGTCACACATTTCTACCTGGATTTTCACCCACTGGGCAGGAGTTAAAGCTAGGTATGGACATTCTTCACTTTTGCTTCTTGTTATTGACCTGATTCTGATTGATACTGAGCACACCCAATTTCTGCTTCGGTCAATGGGGATGAGGACGCTCAACGCCTCTCAGGATTAACACCCTAGCATCTTCAAATGTGGGTTCTTCCATGAAGCTGCTGCTGCAAGCATTGGGAACAAGCATAAACACTTTGGTTCCCCATCCACCACCATACAAAATAAAAGAGAGCCTCACACAGGACTGGTAGATCATCAAAGGCAGATGCCTCCTGGGGGGGGAACAGGGATTTGTAGCACAATAGGTAGGTCCTTTAAGTTTTAAGAAAACAAACTGAACTGAAGCTCTGAAACTATGAATGGTTACCAATCACTCATAATAAAATGAAGAAATAATTTACCACCAGTGCATGACCAATGCAATAAAGTACAGTATGTTAACTGTGATGTGTTAATTTTTCATCAGTGACATTGAAATAACTCAGCGCATATTCCACTTCTGTTTTTCTCACTAAATATTTTAGTCTTTATGCATTTCACAGTTGAAAGAAACAACTATGCGTGATTTGGAAGCCAAGTTGTCATAGGAGAGCACAATGGATGACCTTGAGAGAATGCATGTGTACCCACTGTAGCCATGAAAATATGTATTTGTGCTCAAAGGCCTTGATTTAGGAAAGCATTCCTTTTCAGAAAAGCACATCCCAACTTTTAGCATGGGAGTAATCCTACTGAAGTTAATGGCTGACTTAAAGTTAGGCATATGTTGTACTTGTCATTAGTGTAAAGTGACCCCAACACCATCAAAAGACATACAGCTCCACACTTTGTTTTAGAGTATGTAACAGGAAATGTGCATGAATCTTTTAAAAACAAGTTTATAGTCACAAGCTTCTGATATTCCATGATGAAATGACTTGACAAAAAACTTTTAAATCAAGCATGCAAACCATTAGAAGCAGATGGTTACATAAAAAATGTTGTTTACATAAATATTTACACAGTACTAAATTGTAAATACCACATATTTAAAGGCACCTAATATAAAGTGACACTGTACCAGACTCCTATTAAAGACTTACACTAATGAATACAGAACAATTGCACAGTATGGCTTGGTTTTCTTGTGCTGCCTGTTAAGCAGCACCAAAGATACTTGCCTGTTCTATTAAGGACAGAATGCTTATGGTTCAGGTATTTATGAAAAAAATTGCAGATAAGCCTGAACAAAAATCCCAGAACTGAAACTCTTAAACTTTGGAGAGGTTCAGACCCAGATTTCGATCTGACTTTGTATCTTCTGCCAATCAGTTAAAATATATATTTAATAAAAATATTATTGGGGGGGGGGCAATCTTTGTCACACCCTCATTTTCATCCTTTCCACCTCCCTCCAGAAACAAAGTGATATGTAGGTATGTGGAGGGCATGCCCTAGCCAGTTGGATTAAAAGGCTTGCAACCTGGTGTTCACTGTGATTTTCTGGCTGGGATCAGAAAGAGAGCCTTTATGGTGCTAGCTTCCCTGGTAAAGAGCATTCCTATTTCACAGCTCTCCTTGGGGCTTTTCACTCACGTTGGATTGTTGTTGCATTTCCACTGGAGCAGTGTGGGTTTTTTTGCTCTGTCAAGAATAGTCCATGAGAATTTGGTCCTGTAGCCAATCAGGCTGTGGGCGGTCAGGCTTAGTGGTGGAAGCGAGAGTTCAGCTAACCAGTTAGAGCTTGGTCAGGGCAGGTAGAGTCCAGGAAATGAGCTGAGAATCAATACCAGAGCATAGGCAGCGCGTAACTCTTGCATTTGCGGAGGCTGGCCATGAGCCCCAGAAGCTTCCTAGAAGTCAGAGGGGCCACTGGCACCCAGACCATGGCCCCAGCCTCTTCCTCCAAGGCTCTGACCCTGCTCCACCTCTTCTCCCAAGGGTTCCCCCCACCCACTCCTCTCTCCCTCTCCCCTGAGGCACCCCCTTACCTGCCGCTCTCCACCCACTCCTCTCTGCTCCTCCCCTGAGGCCCCTGCCCGCTCCTCTCTGCCCCTTCCTTAAATCCCCTCCCATGAGGTTCCCCCTGCCTGCCACTCTCCATTGCCTCCCCCAAGACCCCGCCCAACCTGCCGCTCACTCCTCTCCACCCCATCCTACCTTAATGGCGAGCAACGGGGGCTGGGGGGTGAAGAGGAGTGAGCAAGGGTGGGAAGAGGTGGCGCATGGGCAGGGCCTTGAGGGGAAGAGGTCAGGTGAGCGTAGGGCCTTAGAGTGGATCCAGGGCAGAGCGCAGGAGGGGCCACGGTTTGGGCATCAGGGGTCCCCCAACATCTCAGGAGCTTCTGTTGCTGCCACCACTCCAAAGGTGGGCGGGCTGGCACACCTCCAAAGGGAGGTGCGCTGCATGCGGCATTTCTTGCCCCATTTAGGAAGGCTTAGCCTCCCCAAACCTCTTATACCTGCCACCCATGTACCAGAGGGACAGAAGTTAAATGCCAGAGCCAGGGGGTAAATTGGAGTCATAAACCAGAGGCAGAGCCAGGGATCAGTTTCAGAAAGACAGAAATCAAATGCCAGAACTGGAGAGTCAACCAGTTCCGTTTTGGGTGTCATATTTAAGAAAGATGTGGACAAATTAGAGATTATCTGGAGGAGACAAAAAAAATGACAAAAAGTTTAGATAAACATAACTTGTGAGGAAAGGTTAAAAAAAACTAGGCACGAGTAAGGAAGACTGAAGGTGGACCTAGTAAGAGTCTTCAAATATGTTAAGGGCTATTACAAAGATGATGGTGATCAATTGTTCTCCATATCTGTTGAAGATAGGACAAGAAGTAATCAGCTTAATCTGCAGCCAGGAATATTTAGATTAAATATTAGGAAAAGCTTTCTAACTATAAGGATAGTTCAGCTCTGGAATAAGCTTTCAAGAGAGGCTGTAGATTCCCTGTTATTGGAGGTTTTAAGAATAGGATAGACAAGCATCTGACAGATATGGTCTCGGTATACTTGGCCCTGCCTCAGGACAGAGGGCTGGAGTGGATGACCTCTCAAAGTCCCTTCCAGTCCTACATTTCTATGATTGTATGATAATTTGGGATCCGGAAGGAATTTTCCCTCCTTGGCAGATTGCTCCCTTCTGGTATTTTCTTTGGTTTGATTGCTTTTCTTCCTTTCTGTATCTGTGGAGTCCTTTCTTGTGTTGCTGTCATAATTTGTTCAGCTAGAAAGTGTGTTACAGAAGATTTACTGGCTGGAGGACTGCCATTTGTCAGCACAGGTAAACTGCTTGTATTATTTGGGGATTTTGTTGTAACTTGGTGGCCGAGGGTTTTGAAATGGGTTCCAGTTTTAATTTTGACCAGTATCAATAATCCAGTCTAAAAATGCTCAAATGCACAAGCAGAAAGTCTATACTGGTGATAGTCCCCCAATGCTTGTCATTGTCTCAGTACTGGGTTCACCCTTTATCATGCCTAATTCTTTCCACAGAGACAGGTTGAAGAGAACTATGGTTTGATGGCTATTTCATATTACTTAGTTTGGCTGGGGAGGGAGGATGCATGATTTAACCATATCTGTCAGCATCTACCATGTTGTAGGGTAAACCACAGACACTTCATTTCTACTGGACACCAAATTAAATGTATATTTTCAGGTTTTAATTTGGTTTCTTAATAAAGTTCTGTCTAGAAGCCTTTAACCATATTTATTTAAGTGGAAGAAGGGTGGGGTGGTAACTAACAACATTGATTCCTTAATATTAGAGACAAATAGCTTTGGTTTTTAAACGAGAGTGAGGAATCCCTGCATGAGACAAGTCAAGAGTTATTGCACAATGTCTGTCTCAGATTGTCCCTCAGGATAACATTCACTACAGTTAATTACGCTTAAGTGGAGGCCAAGATGCATGTTAATGATCTTTCCATAATCCCTTTACCCAACAGATCATAATTCCTTGTACATGAAAAGGTAGATTTGGAATCAGTTATGCCTGTTGCCCAAACACTGGTAGTAGTGGTTTCAAAATGTTCAAATAATAATTAAAACTTATTGTAAATTTTAACGATGGTGTGTTTTGAATTATCATTTTCAAGTAACAATTCTAAAAATGCTGGGGGAAACACATCAGAAATTAATTTGATAGAAGATGACATTCAGACAATGGCAAAGGGTATACATTGTTAGAAGTCCACACAAGACAGGAAAATCAGAGTTAAGGCTAGAACTCAGTCCATAATGTAATTTGCTGTGTTTCAGTATGTTCTACCAGGAGCTCTCTCTTAGATAATAGAGATTTTGTGGGCCTGTTGAAAGTTGTATGATGCTGTGACTTTGGGACTGAGTTAGACATTTAGGAATAAAATTATTTGGGCCAGACTGTACCAGCTTTTACAGGCCTTGGTGTCTTTCCAGTAGCACTTGGGGCCCTGAAGAGTATGGTGGGTTTGTACACCAGGTCACTTGAGGAAGGATTATGTCTTTTGGAGGCACAAGCCTTCCCTCCTTCAAGGGCATGCAAGCTCTGCACTTCACTTTCCTCAGGCTAGTGCATATGTGCCACAATTTGACCATTTATGTTACTTCTGATTTTTAAAACAAATTTGCTCTTTTTTAACTATAAGAAAAATGACACTTTTTTTTAGCCCTTAGTTGTCCTGATGTGCAATAAGCTATGGACATTAGCAAAAACTGTACTTAATTGGATACATAAACTTCCTTTAACTTAACACCCACACCCCTGATATTGTACTTATCTATACAGATTGTATGTTACTGGCTACCATATTTTTAAAAGCTAATTCGTTTTGAAAACAAAGTGTCCTTCCATCTGAGACAGAGGGAATAGATCAATTCAGGTCAGGGCTGTTTTTCTAGCTTGGGTTGAACTTATAAGTCCATATCTATAGAATTGAATAAGACTGATATGATGCTAGGGTAAGAGGTCAGTGGAATATTTTCCCTCCCTTTGATTTTAACTTGCGTAGCTTCACTTGTTTAAAAGGTTCACAACCACAACACAGCGAAGAGTATAGTCTTGTGTTCCTAAGTCCATTCATACAGCAGACATACAGTATTTTCAAAAGAAAAATAATTGTTTGTTTATTTGGGAGGAGGAGGTGGCAGATTTCTAATATTTCTTGGATTTCACTGGTGTGGAAATACCAGGAAAATAGCTTTGTGTAGTTATGTTGAAAGGCAACATGTAAGATGTCCTAAAATGTTTTAGGGAGGAACTGGAATGAAGAGATTATTTCAACAAAAACCCACTATGTATTATTAATACCTATAAATAATAGGTATTAATACCTTTCAACAATACTGCGAGAGAGACTATTCTCATAGTATTTCCAATCCATTCAAAGGAACATACATGTAAAGAGAATTTTGTCCACAGAATCTTTAATAACAGCAATAATACATAAGCTAAAAAGAACCCAGTGACTTTCAGATTCCCAGGTTGAGTCTGCAGGCACGGTTGGTTTAAATAAACCAACTTTCTGTTTATAAACTGAGCAAATGTCACATGCAAGCTATTGAGACAGACTCGAAGCACTACAATGCTATTTACAGAGTTGCTTATCAGATTAGAACTGAACTTTAAAACTAAAGGCTTCCCATTTGTGTTAAACTTTTTGAGAGTAGCACAAACCAATAATTATTATAATCCTAATAACCCAAGCAGTAAACAAGTAGTATGTGTGGGTGAGACCCCCATGTTTAGAGGCATATGAAATTAATTATACACATATGGCTCATCTGTATTAAGGCCACTGTACAGTATTAAAGGTATCTGCAGGGCCATAGAGAGGCAGGGTGCCACTTTGTTGAATCTATATATTATATTCATTAGCTTTAGAAGAAGGAGGGGCAGTTATTGCACTTGTATGTATTTTATCCTTCTGGCAGATAAATAGAAAACTTCAGTGTGCAAAAATAGCAAATCAACTGGTGAAAATAAATCTGCTACACTACATGCAGTTGCACTTCTGCAATGAGGTTTGAACAAGAGCAGTTTGAAAGTCTTTCATACAGTGAAATTCTGCCAAATAATATGAACCATAAAACTCACCATATGTGGCTTCTGGGCTATTTTTATTTATGTTTACATAATGGCCACTGACTGACTGAGATAATGGAATCTGGTGTGTATCTCCAGGTCATGACAAACACAGTAGGGTATTAGTCCTTTCTCCATACCATTTGTTGTTTTGTTTTACTTT
>NW_020664447.1:44897586-44913224 GCF_002925995.2 Terrapene triunguis
CTCATCTGGATCGTGAACGATGTTGAGGGCTGCCATCACACCATCGATGTTGTTGCAGGCTACAAGATCACCTTCCATGAAGAAGAATGGGACAAGATCCTTTTGACGGTCACAGAACATGGAAACCCTAACATCACCTGCCAGGAGATTCCACTGCTGTAGTCTGGAGCCCAACAGCTCTGCCTTACTCTTGGGTAGTTCCAAATTCCTGACAAGGTCATTCAGTTCACCTTGTGTTATGAGGTGTGGTTCAGAGGAGGAGGATGGGAGAAAATGTGGGTCCTGTGACATTGATGGTTCAGGACCAGAAGTTTCATCCTCTTCCTCTTCCTCGTCTGACTCAAGTGAGAATGATTCTGGTGCATCAGGAACCGGCAGTCCTTCTCCGTGGGGTACTGGGCGTATAGCTGATGGAATGTTTGGATAATGCACAGTCCACTTTTTCTTCTTTGACACACCTTTCCCAACTGGAGGCACCATGCAGAAGTAACAATTGCTGGTATGATCTGTTGGCTCTCTCCAAATCATTGGCACTGCAAAAGGCATAGATTTCCTTTTCCTGTTCAACCACTGGCGAAGATTTGTTGCACAAGTATTGCAGCATATGTGTGGGGGCCACCTCTTGTCCTGATCTCCAATTTTGCAGCCAAAATAAAGGTGATAGGCTTTCTTAACCATAATGGTTATATTGCACTTTTGTGATGCAAAAGTCACTTCACCACAAACATAGCAGAAGTTATCTGCACTGTTCACACAAGTACGAGGCATCTCTGCTCACTTTGGCTAAACAGAAATCTGTCCCTTTGCAAAATCAAACACTGACAAATAAGAGAGCATGACACTGTATGATTTCTAGAGCTGATACAGGGCAAATTGTTCAGCAGAGTGATGTAACCTTCGTTATGATTGCATCATCCGTGACTTCTAGGAATAACATGATGCAATTCATATCATGTATGACGCAATACCAGCTTCAGATTGCATCATTCATTGTTTTGCCTAAAAAGCAAGTACTGTCCAAACCCAGTCATAGATTTATTCATAGATCCAGTCAAAGATGTATTTTAGTCATTTCTGGTTTAAATTGAGATCCCTTCCCTTTATAACTCACTTATCCTCCGCCATTGCCAAGTCAAGGGTCGTATATACTGACCCAATAGCACATCTTGAAAACTAGAGCCAATCAACAATTTTAAGCATCATTTTCGTTCTCAGTGACCCAGAATTAGTAAAGTTTGACTACATTTATTTCAGAAGCATTTTGGCTGTAGAGCAGTGTAATAAAAATACCTAGAGTGACTAATTTGTATTATATACTTGTGACAGTGTTTCAGTCAGGAACAAAGTCCCTGCGGTAACTGGTTGGTCAAATAAATTATACTCCTTCCTTAAGAGCAAGTAGAATTTTGCTATTACAAAACTAGGATTCTGAAATATGGTTCTGAATGCTGTGGTTCTCCATCCCACTTGTGTCAGGGTAGAATTTCGCTCTCACACATTTCTTTTGTTCTCTGGCGGGTGCCAGATATTTTTTTTGTCTGCAAAAACTATGGCAATTGCTAGCAATGTGGCCTCTCATATTTCAGACAGACCTACTTTGAATTATCTTTGATATTATTATTAATTTTAAATATTGGGATGAATTTGGCACATAAAATTTGTTCAAAATTTAGATCATTTGAGTTCTACATATTTTATGTCATTTTCATAAGCTGTGATAATTGTATGTTACACTATTATAAAGTTTGTCTTCTCTTTCTCTTTTTTCTTCCCATAACCTTTATGATCATGTCAGGTCAAATGCAAATGTATAGAATTTCTAGTATCCTTAAGCTGCATGTCTCAGACTGCGAAGTTTGCAGCGTGATTGTTATGGCAGTATTGACACGTTAATAGATCCTAGAACATAGTGTGACACACTGGCACCTCCATATTCACCATTGCCATATAATTCTATGTTTTGTACAAAGTATGCCTTGTGAGGTATTGTTCTAAAAGTCTTGATCTGCTAAACATTAATATCTCAGTGGATTGTATGTGCTATCATCATATGTAAAGGTATGAAATCCTGCTATGTGTGGGTTACTAAAGTCTGATGTGAGGCTGGAAACACCCAAAACCAGCCTTTCAGGTACAACAATGGAGTAGCCAGACCGTGTTGATTACTGTCAGCAACACCCATCAAGGGAAGAATCCACTAACACAGGAACTCTGTATAAGGAAGCCTCCTCGGAGGGAGCACTGAGACAATGGAAAATGTTTGGCCAAAGGGGGTGGACCCCCTCTGTCACATGCATAGACTCTCCAGCAAGCTGGAAGAAACTATAAAAGATGGGGAGTGACATCATGATTTGTCTTCACTCCCCCACAACTTAACACCTGAAAGAACCTCTGGAAGAAAAAGGACTTTGAGTGGGGGAGGGGAACCCAGGCTGCAACGCAGATGCAGCTTGTGCCTCAAGAATCTGTAAGCCTGCTTGTATCATCAGTGAGGGTGAGAGACTGCTGATTCAAATCCTATCTAGTTTGTATAAGTCTTAGATTGTGATTTTATTTGATTTCCTAGGTAACCTGCTTTGATCTATTTGTTATCACTAATAATCACTTAAAATCTATCTTCCTATAGTTAATAAACCTTAAGTTTTATCTTAACCAGCATGTTTTAGAGTGATGTTAGGGAATCTTAACTCTGTTAAAGGCTGGTGCGTATCTTTCCCACACCGAGTGGGGAGTGGACTAATTAATGAGCTTGCACTGTACAGAACCCTGTGCAGTGCAAGATGGTATAATTCTGGGTTTATACTCCAGTAGGGGTGCAAGGCTGGGGAGCTGGGAAATTGGCTGGTGCCTCCATTGTTGGTCCATGAGTGGCTTAGGTAAAGCACTCAGGTGACTCAGTTGGGTGTGTGGTGCCACCTGCTGTCGTGTTGGGTGATAACAGGGCCCGGAAGAGCTGGCTGTATGTCTCCAGCAGAGCAGAGTGAGAGGCCAACCCAGCTGAATGGTTTGGGGGCACAGGGTTCCCAATGGCTTCCAGGCTTCACCCCAGGGGTACATCCCATTACATCCCTTAGTTTAAGGTCATCAACAGAACTTGCAAGTGCCATACAATGGGAGATATGTATCTACCAGTTCAACCCTGATAGTTAAGAAGAGCTGGTGAAATGATTGAGATAAAATTAGGATTGATCTGAATCTTTACCCACTATTTGAATTTATTAAACTTGTTCCCCCATAATTTTTCAGTTGCGGGTGTCTTCAAAGAGGCTGCTTTCATGGTATCTCTGGCCCATCAAGAAGCTGGAGGTACCAGGAATCTCCTCAGAAATCTATTCTCCTGACCCCCTGTGCTGTTTTTATTTGCTCGCTTGGATATAACCTAAAAAAAAACATTTTTAGTCAGAAGGACTCAAGCAGAGAGAAGAGACTTTTACTGGTGATTAAACTCAACTTCTAAAAAAGGCACATCTCTGATAACACATAAACATAAGAACGGCCATACTGGATCAGACCAAAGGTCCATCTAGCCCAGTATCCTGTTTTCCAACAGTGGCCAATGCCAGGTGCCCTAGAGGGAATGAACAGAACAGGTAATCATCAAGTGATCCATCCCTTGTCGCCCATTCACAGCTTCTGGCAAATAGAGGCTAGGGACACCATCCCTCCCCATCCTGGCTAATAGCCATTGAAAACAGGTTATTAGAGATGGGAGGACAGAATCTTTGACTTCCCCCTATGCACACATGAAGTGGCTTTGGAGACACTATAGCTGCTATGATCCCCTTTCCCAGAAGGATTTGACCAATGGATCTATCGGCCATGCTTTTGCATCTCCTACAGCCCTTCAAATTTCCTTCCATGGGAAGGTTTCTTCCATAAAAGCTAACAAGGGGATTTAGTCTCACAATGGGTTTAGTCCTTGTGGAGCATGGTTCCATAGCACACAGGATATGCAGACTCCCTACACATTTGTCCACATCCTGCCTCTTGGTTCTGCTTCATTTTGGTACATACGCATCTGTATATGTGTGGGGGTAGGATTTAGACCTTCCTAAAGGAAGGGAACTTTTCCCATAATTTTGTTAGTGACCTGTTAGCTAGCTAATTGTATTTATTTGGTGTTTATGAGGATGATTATTATTATTCCAATTGGTTTTTTAAGTGCGGTTGCTTTTTTTGTTTTGTATTTTCAGTTGGAGCATCCAATTACTGGGGAAGCCATCAAAAACATAATTCTCATCTGTTACCACAAATATATATCCTAACCTAATTTTAGGAGGAAATAGCGGTAATCTCAGATACCTCTTATGGTAACTGTTGGCAACTGTTGACTTTTTAATGGCAATCATTGTATGTTTATTTCAAGTAGCTTCCTAAACATAATATACTCTGTAGAGTAAATTCTGAAATGAAACCCCAGCTGGAAGCTATTCTAGTATGTAATTTAAATGTATTTTCAGTAAATGGTATATTTGCCTTATGAGAGAAGGCAGTGTCAGAATTGCTTTGTGTCATGAATTTTCTTTTACTTTTCAAGATTCATTTGTGTCATATAATGCATTGTTTTTGTTTTGTTTGACCATTTTGTGATCTTTAAGAAGCTAACAAAAGATTTTTTCATACTTTAATAGAAGATACTAAGGGCCAAATTTATCTCTTCTTGGAAGTCCACTGAATCTGGTTTTTGGAGTTTAAAATTGTTTAAAAATTAATCAACATATTGTTTGGTTTGTTGCTTTATGCCTAAGTGATAGATCATAAATGGCAACTTTTACTAACACTTTCCTTTCCGCTATAATAAACCATTTACTTGCTTTTCACCCTGTGAATGTCCATCACATTGTGCTGTGTAAAATAAGGACAGCTGTCTTTTGGGTAGTGAGAAAGTTTAAGCAACCGTTTCTAATATTGTCGCCTTTGTAGAGGAACAATTAATTCCACATGGAGTGATCTCAAGTCTGTTGACGTCAATGGAAAGGCTTCCATTGACTTCATGGGCTTTGTACCAGGCCCTAGGTATCAAGTGGTACCCTAGGTACCCTGCTGTCTGCTTGATATTGCCGTCCTAGTTCCTATTTATCCTCATCTGGAGTGGTGGTTCCCTCTTGGTGTTGCCTCCCTAGCTATATAAAAATAACTATTATTCAACTATTTAGAAACAGCAACCTACACATATGACTTCTCCACCCCAGAAGCAGAAATCACCTTGACTCATCTTGGTTTTCTTTGAGGACAGATGCTCTGCCAGTCCTGAACAACTACTGAAATAAATCCAGAAGCTCTTCCCAAATGACCCCAAACACTGCTGCCTACACACACATACATGTATATAAAGTACAAAGATTGGTGACCATGATTTTTGCTGCCAAAACCAACATTATTGAAGCATTCCAGATTGCTAAATATCAGCCTATATCAGATAAACTTTAAATGAATTATAGGAGAGACATTAGCAGGAATGTTAGCAAAGTCAATAATATCAAGATAATGGACAGCTTGATAAACTCAAACTTATTATCTGTAAGCAGCATGAGTTATTTACTGTATTATGAATACCTTGTTGGAATAGTAAAAACTGCTTGTATCTCTTATCTTTTATGACTGACAGCTAATTTCAGTATTCTGGTTAAATTATAATGCTAAATACTGAACAAAACTGTTTTACATTTTTGTCATAGAATCAAATTTAAATATTCTACATACAGGATAGGTTAAATACCAATTAGTCTGAATATAAAATACCTGCAGAGAACATTTTGCTGAGTGGTATTCATCCAACTCATATTATGCAGGAAGAAACACAACTGTTCAACAGACTACACACACTGGGAGATTTTAATCCACCGTAATAATAAGAAATTGATCCAATGATAAGAGCTTCTAAACATTTAGAATGAAATCCTGACCCCACTGAAGTCAATGGCAAAACTCCCGTTGACTTCACTGGGGCCAGGATTTCACCCTTAGGATTACGTCACCTGCCACTAAAGTGCAGCTACCTGCCTCTGAGATAGAAAGCCACAACACACAACAGTAATCAGACAAGGACATGAAGAATATTGTATCAGATCCAACTGAAAACTGCATGGAGAACGTAGAGAGGCAGAATGTAATTACCTGAATTAGCTATTGGCTAGGGTATCAGGGTAATCAAACCTACTCTTACAAAATTTAACCATGGGCCCTTCAGGGTTGCAAGTAATCATGGCCTTGATTTAAATTTTAAGCTAAAAGATAGCATCTCCAGTAACATAGTGCCCTATAGCATCCTGCTGGGACATTAGTTCAGAACTGATTCAGAGACAGGAGTGACACCTACTGAATTACCAAAACCACCGCCTACAGCACCTAAATGTTCTGAGGAGGTCTCTCATCCAATTATTTATCCAGCATAGCTTCTGTAATGAGTCCATCTCTCCACTTGTTTTCATCATCTCATGGAAGGTTGCTAGGAGCAGAGTGAAAGGTTCATGATGGATAAATTTGCCATCCTGTGAGGTGCAAAGTGCCTGCTGTGAGGGGCTGAGCACCTCAGCTTCCAGCAAACTTCACTGGACACAAGAGGCATGGAAAGCACACCGTACCTCACAAGCCTGAGCCCTAAATCTTCTTCAACCTTTCACTCTGCTCCTAGCAACCTTCCATGAGATGATGAAAACAAGTGGAGACATGGACTCTAATCACATAAACATACATGGAATTTCCTCTTTGACAACCACAAGGTTTTACCATCCAGCCACCTAAACATAGTTATGGAATACGGGGAATCTTTATCTTCTTTCTTTAGGCTTTAAAAATAAAGAACCTTATATAAAAATACACAATGGCCACGCTGTGTTTCACACTATTCTAAGGCATCTTATACAGCAGCATCTGCAGCCTGAACATTTTAGGGATGAGGAAATGAACCTTCTATTACTTTTACTGCTTGCTTCAAGTCCTGTCAAACACAGAGCACACAAGGGCATTACATGGATAAAGCATAGTTTGTGTGTCCAATTATGAGACCTTAGGCAATAAATATAATTGACACCTGATAATTTCATAAAATTGTTAAAGATAATCAATTTACAAAGTATTTTTGACTTTTTCCATTAGTAGTGCATGATCCGTTTTAAAAATCAACATAAATGAATGGGATCTAAATTCATTTTTATAGAAATTAGAAATTATTATCATGGTGAATTCATGGAATTTTGAAGATCTGGTTTTTAGCTAGGAAATGAATGCTGGAAAATGACAAATAGCATTATTTTAAAACATTTTTATATATCTGTACAATGTTTTTAGATTATCAGATTAAGATTATTTGGGCTTTATGTAGGGGAGACAAATTTCACCCTAATGCACTTTAAATATTACTTGCCATTGCAAGGGTTGCGAATATACTGCCCAGCTGGCTAATAGTTCTACGGGAATGATCATCAGAACACTGCGATTCTAAAAAGACAGAAAAAAAAATCTGATCATTTGTTTTAGAACTCCATAGGGTTTGGAATTTTTTTAAGTTATTCAGTACAAGTTCAATATTTTATTTTAGTTTAATGAAGGAGCCAAAAAGTTTGGGTGGGGGAAAGAAAAGCTTTATAACCTTATTAGATTAATTAGGTAATTGTTAATGAAGTCCATTATTATTTACAAAATTATTCTAAAGTAGAGTATTCAGGAGTGATCTTTTCTGACTACATCATCATCATCATCAGAATGGATAATGTGATGTATATAAATTCTTTTCCGCTTCTAACTACCATAAATGGCTGCACATACAGTACACAGAGATGTTACAAACAGAGGGTCTGATCTCATGTACACCTACTTCTGGGTGTCATGCTTCTTGATTTCAATGGAATGACTCAGCATAATGAGCATTGCTCTTGTTGGCAAGCATGTCTAGGATCAAGCTAATGTACGGGGCCAGAGATGACTCAGACATCTCCTCTCCCAAAATTTGCTGATCTCCAGATACAGGTGTGGATCTGAACTTTGTGGCCCAGGCTCCAATGTTTTCAAGACCAAGCACAAAATGGCTTTGAATACATAAAGTATATGTAACTTCCAAAGACAGGCTACTGACTAAAAGATCAATTCAATTCGGTGGCAGCAACTCCTCTGATTCATGCATGTGTTCTTTTATAAATCATTTATTGTTGTAAACTCAACAGCTGCATGGAAAGTATTTTTCCTAGGATTGGGAAAGTCATTTTATATTAGATAGAGGTAAGACTGACCTAAACCTTACCCCGACCTTCATCTCAGGGCAATCGATAAACATTTAGATGCAAAGCCATTTGAGTCATGGATACAACTGCAGAGAAAGGTAAAACCAGCTATTATTGGTGGGCTCTGAACCATATCGTCTCATTCCAGGCTACTACAATGCCAAGTGTCTCAGCTGTCCTATTCTAGGAAAATGTAATATACATTAGCCCACTACAGGGGCTGACTGTATCTATACTTCTTTTTCTCCTTTCCTTATCCCAGCCTCCCCTCCTCCCCAGAGAGGAATTCCACCCACACACTTCCCTGGGCCTCCCCTGACTGTCCTGCACACTTTCATTTAAATTCTTCCCTCAACCTGATCATACCCTCCTCGAGGGGAACAGGTAAAGTTAGCAAAGCTCTCTTTAACCCTTTCAGGGCTTGTGTGGAGTTTAGAAACCCCATCACAGGCAGATACTACAGTCAGAAAATGTACACGTATTATTTCTTTGTAATTATCATTTGTATCATGTGACCACACAAAGGCCCCAGTCAGAATCAGGACCTTGTTTTGCTACATGCTGGAAAAACACACAAGACGACCTTGTCCCAAAGAGTTTATCACTAACTTTGAAACAAAGCTGCAACAAATCAAGCATAGGAGAGAAGGGGAGGAAGGATGAGCATGATATGATCCTTTGTGGCTCAGTAAAAAATGCTCTAAGGTGCTATTGCACAGCAGGGAGTAAAGAGACATTATAAAAATCCTTTATGTTATTTGGATTAAACATGTGTTTCAACGTAACATGGTCAGCTTGGAAACCACCACCACTCAGTTAATCATTTCTGGTTAGCATGAGATGACTCCTAAGGCTTTTCACTCTACCTAGATCGGGGCCAGGACTGCTGGTCTCATGAGTTTGGACTAACACATTACATTGTGCTTCTCATCTCCAGAAGTACCATAATAAATAACTGAGGGCTCTCTAGTCACAAGGCTGGTGTAAGAAGGGGAAAATATACAGATTACATGGAAGTATCATTTTCCTGGGTTTATTGTAAGTTTGAGTGAAAACATACTTTGGCTCCCTGTGTCAATAATTTCAGCCCAAATGACCATTTCCAACTCTGTTGAGAATATAGTTTTAAAAGCAAATAGCTTAAGAGCAAATGTTAAGAAGCAGGTTTCAATCAATATTACAAGGGGTCTAGTCTCTCCTTCTTGTATATGCATAATTCAAGAGAAGTTCAATATGTTCACCAAGGAGAGAATAGACCCGTATGCGTGGAATGGCCACTGACCTTTAGCAAGAAGCCAAGTGTAAGGCAGGTTGAGAGCAATAAGGATGCATTTAAGTATAATTTTGAGGAAACAAAATAAAAGGCAAAATCCTAAATGAATGAAGTCACTATTTCTTGCTCCTGCTGGGCTTCTGCATAGACAAACAAAAATTGCACACCGTTTGCTTTAAACAATATCCCCTCTCCATCCTTCACACATTGCTTCAGTGCGTGTTTTTGTTGTTTTGTCTTTTGATTTCCCAAATAAATGGGGATATCTCCGGGGTGCGTTCTTATAGGTTCCATTGAGAACAAATGGAGACAAACAAGAGCATTGCAGGGAAGAATATGGTCTATGGTGTAATATCAAACGAAGTCAATGTACAGGTAAACCATTATTATGATAAGGGAAGGAGAATTCATGATGAACCCCAAATGCTAGGTGCAATACAGTAAACTGACATGTTCAGGCATTATTCAGGTTATTCTACCCACCTTGCTTGTGCTGTATTTTGTCATTACTTGATATTTCTACACTTAATGTCTCCAACTCCCTGAGCTGAGTGTTGGGCTATAAAAGAGGTTTTGTGTTTTCTGTCTGTAAAAATGAACGCATGTACTGAAACCATATGGCTAATTTATTCAGTATGTTTTTAGAAGTGCTCTGGTTTTTCCTCCCTCAGTGATGGTTAGAGAGGTGTTCTGTCCTACCAGCCTAATCTCTCCACTCCAACCAGTTGTGCAAACATGCCTCTTAGAAATTAAAACCACTGGAATGGAATTGGAGAAGGTTAAAAACACACATCAGTTTTCAGTATCTCATCATTCGTCCTTTAATAGTATACATTCTGTAGATGTATTTGTGTATACAGTACAGCCTCATTTACACAGCCCCCACCCACTCATCCACTTCACCAAAATTCCCTTTTAACCAGTGCCCCCCGGAATAAATCATATACCTAGTTGCTCACCATTTGTCCACATGTTTTTGCTATGTCTGCAATATTTTCAATTAATGTGGTCAAACTCTATGTATGTGTATATGGTTTGTGTGTATTAATGTGTATATATAGCTTGGCCCAGACCAGCCTTCTGCCTGTTTTTACCCCCCCCAACTTTTCCAGGGGAGGGGACAATTTAGTCTCTGGCATTTACTTCACTTGAAAATATCTTATTATGCTATAGCAGTTTATAATCTATTCCTTAAAGAAAAGTTCTAAATGTAAAGATCAATCCTTAGAATCATTTAATTTTTCAGTTTAATATATATTTTTTGCTTTCCAGCTACATCAAGTAAAATAAAAGGAAGGAAGATACCTTTCATCATTTGTTCACACATGTAGATCACATTTTTCTGCAGATGACAATTCAGTGAAACTAGTCAACCCAAAGAGGAGTGGGAAGGAGACAGAACTGTAAACCTGCCCTTTTCCAAGAGAGGGCAAGCTACACATCCTTCAGAGGCATAAGTGCTGGCAGTAATTCCTATATGTGTAGGGCATGCCTGAGAACCCATGGATGTCTATGAAGCACTGTGCCTTTCACAACTCTCATTTGGGCAGTGCAGATCCCCAACCTCCTCAGTGAGCACCAGTGCATTAAAGGTGGTGGAGTCCTACCTTTGTGCTATATAGGCCCTTTCATCAAAAGATCTCATAGCTCTTTACAAATATCGTTTAATTTTCAAAACATTCCTGCAAGGTACATGAATTAGGGTTTAAAATATCTCTTTTGATGGACAAACAAACCCAGGGAGATTGTGCGATCTGGCCAAAGTCATACACTGAGCAGAAAACGGGCTGGAAAATAAAATAAAGAAGAGAGATGGGGGACAATTTGAAAGTGAGAGAAAAGTGAGGGAGCAAGTTGTAAGCAATCTTCAACTGTAAAACTGTGCATTACATTCAGAGTGAAAAATAAAGATTTTTAATGACTGTTCTAAGTATTAATATTTAAATATTAGTTCATGAAATCTAACATACATAAGGCCAAATTCATTGCTGATTTAAGTGGGAGCATCTCAGTTTAAGTGAATAGAGCTTCACCCATTTATACCCACATGGTATTGCAATATGCTATAGCTTTATCTACCTGCTTGAAGTACTTTACAATATTTTACTAAGGGCTTGATCCTCAAAGGTGCTGAGCACCTACAAGTCCCTATATTATCAGGGGAGTTGCCAGCTGGTATCTATTTACTTATTCACTTAACATACAAGTTTCAAGTTTTGGTGTTTGGACCAAAATGTAACTTTAGTTATACCTGTGCAATCCCATTGAAATCAGCTCCACTGGCTGAAATCAGTGGGATTGCAAGGATGCAGCTGAGGTCAAAACATGGCCCTTACATCATAACTCATAACATAAACATGGCAACAGCCTGAGCTGCAGCCCGGACTTTGGCACAATGAAGTACTAACTACTTAAACTAAAAACTGTCATTTATTAGACTTTTATTTTCCAAAAATACCTTCTTTAACCAGATTTCTTCTATTGCTTGCTCACAACCAGTACCTGAAACATTAGGCTAGATTCATCCCTGGTGAAACTCAATTACCTTTAATAATGTTACACACCAGGCATGTATTTGGCCTCTTCTCTACTTTATAGCCATTAATTCGTGGATCTGATTTGTGGGAAATATTAGCTTATTAATTCTGAGTCATTTGAGTTCCTAACAAGTGTGTTTTATCCTACAGAATGTTCCATATGCTGTAATTTGAGGACATAGAAAGTGGATCATAAGGCAAATGGCTTCTCCTCCAGCTGGTAATAAACCAAGCTTGTTTGTAGAATATTTCGGAGTTGGCTCTTGATTGAAATTTAGTGCCCTACTCTCCTCCTTTCCCAGCATTGCTTTTAAGATGTTTATTTAAGTTATACAGTATTTCTTTGAATTCTATATCAAAGGAGGACTTCTGTATCAAGGTTAAACATAACTTTAAGCAAACATGGTAAGGATTAGGGGCCTGATTCCACAACACTGAAATCAGTAAGCGTTTTGCCATTGACTTTAATGGGAGTAGGACCATATCTATGACAAACTAGTTTCATTTTAAGATTTAAGATAATGGATTTTAAAAATTAAAAAGGAGCATGGCACTGTCTGTAATTTTATTATTATTCTTTAATGTGAATCTAGTTCTCCGAAAAGATGTCTAATTAACAGCCCTGGAGACTGAAGTTGCCTGTGTATCCATAGAAAAAGCAGAGAGGCAGCTACAAAAGTGTAATTTTTCCCTGAATAAAATTTGATATGAACAAGGAAGGAGCCCTTAAAGCACTTATGGAAAATCTGAGAGAATTTAATACAAAATAATAGCATTTATATTAACTTATATAACAAATCACACACAGTTCTCTTAGCAGCCTGAAATTCCCTGAACCTTCCTGTATTGCATTATGGGTCCTAAACTAGACAAGTTTCTTAATGAAACTGCTGTAACTAGCATGACACATACTGCAATAATTGGTTTTCATTAGAAGCTGAAATCTGAAGCAAACCAAATCTACTGGTTAAATTTGCTGAAAGTAGTCGATTACATGAAGCTCTGTTGTTCTACAGATCTACCAATTCATCCAAAGAAAAGGAATTGTCATTATAGACCAAAATCATGGAACTGTATATAGATTTGAGACACACAATTGTGTGATTTTCTGTCAGCCAGTAGCATTAGGAAAAGATGTCCCATAAATACTGAGGATCTGAGCCAAAAATACTCTTTTGAGTCCTATGCACACATGCACACTCACTATCAAATGCTTGTTTTCATCCTGTTGTGACAAGAAGATTCTGTGGCTTAAATTAAACAGAAATAATGGAAGTGTTTATAAAGAGTAGAAAAGTAAGAAATGAAGGAAACAAAGAGTTCATTTGCATTTCTTTGTCTCCTGATCCGCATGGTAAATTGCAGGTATTCCAAATTTTATTTTCCCATTTAATACGGAGTGCCAACTTGTCTACTAAATATGCCTGCTACTAAACTAGATGCTCTGAATAAAGCAGTAGATATTGTTGTTTCATGGCTTTTTATTTCTGTGATTGGGTGGGTGTGCACATGGAGTCTAAATCCTCTATTTACCTGTGGTATAGGTACAGCATAGGTGGGAGTGGTGGATGCTTCCACACGCTACCCTGCAAGGAGTACCTCAAGTGCTGAGATGTTAATTCAGTCTCTATAGCTCAATCCACTGAAACTGCCAACAGAGTTGCCCATTAACTCCTATTCTGGTACTGCCTTTTGAGATGTGTACACCTGTCCATTTGGAACTGACTGGTCTGAGACCATTATATCTACTACCTTTAGAGCCATTAATATTATTAACGTGTAAGTATTAAAGGAAACGTTAAGCAGACTGCATTTAAATCCCCATTCTCCCCCTACAAGGGAATAGCCTATACCCACTAGATATTTATACATTCTCATTATCGGAAATTCTGAGTTCAGAGTTTCAACTCCCAGATTTTCCTCTGAATGAATCAGTTGTGCGAAGTGGCTTTGCTACCCACTTGTACCATGGAAGGTAAGGAATTCCACCTGCAAAATTGCAGATCCCAAGACATGTGGGTCTGCTGGAATCAAGGGGGTTCTGTTTGGGGAAGGATTGTTCACAGGGGGTGCTTGTTACTGTATGCTGGAGTCCCATTGATTTCAGTGAGACTGCTCCCAGGAATAAGGGCTTTAGGAGAAGGCACCATGTTTTATATTTTTTAAAAGGTGACTTATGCGATTTATATCATTTATAACTAGTTGCCCATGTTTTCATAAGTCAATATAAAACCTGGAAAAATTAACACACGGTGTACTATACATTTAAAAAAAACCTTTAAAATCAGAATTTCAATGGACCAAAGTAAGTGCATGAAATCCATCTCCCACAGACTTTTCCTTGGTAAGAAATCATGTTTGTAATGTCTTAAATATATTAGTTTTATTAGCTGTATCAGGAGTTTCACTGAAGCAGTACAGACCAGTACATATTAACGTTTATAAAAGAAAATAGTGTGCACAGGCTGCATTCAAAGAAAACAGCCAATCAATTAGACAGTTTAAACTAGGGCTGTAGAGTTCAGCAACTCACCTGTCTGAAGCAAAAATCTAAAGCACAGAGGCGAACACATAAAACATGTCAACACTAATGTGTGATGTACAAAGACCAAACACTGTGCAGAGATGTGCTGGAGTTTAACTGAATCATTTGTTGACTGTGAATATCTAAATGTCTATAGTGGGCCTACAACTTCAAAAAATTAAATTTAACTTAATCTTAAACTGATATTTTAAAATATTAAAGAGGGACTAATGATGCTTCCATAGTTAATGTCCAGTTTTGCTTTTAAAGCAGGAGTTCATTCTGTTATGTATCAGTAATATATAATGTATCCTCCCTTGACTTACAGCACTGATTCTTTGAGTACATGTTTGATTTTTGTAAGAATTTACCAGTAAATGTGCTAATTAGTTTAGAAGTGAAACTTAAATTACAATGGACATATTAAAAAATTTTGTGTGTGTCTTATCTTTTTTGCATCTTTATACCAGTTTATTAGTTACGCTTCATACTTTCCATATCGTTAAAACTCATTGAAAACTAGTGCATATGCAACATTTGAAGAAATGTCGAAAAGGGACCCTGGCAGCTCCGGTCAGCACCGCTGACGGGGCCGTTAAAAGTCCGGTTGGCAGCACAGCAGTGCTAAGGCAGGCTCCCTGCCTGCCGTTGCTCTGCGCAGCTCCCAGAAGCAGCAGCATGGCCCCCTCCAGCTCCTACACGTAGGGGCAGCCAAGGGGCTCCGCACACAGAACCCAACCCCAAGTGCCATCTCTGCAGCTCCCACTGCGGCCAATGGGAGCTGTGGGGGCGGCACCTGCAGACACGGCAGCACAGAGAGCCACCTGGCCATGCCTCTGCGTAGGAGCCAGAGGGGGGATGTGACGCTACTTCCGGGAGCAGCTTGAGGTAAGTGCCACCCGGAGCCTGCACCCCTGATGCCCTCCCATGCCCCAACCCCCTGCCCCAGCCATGATCCCCCTCCTGCTCTCTGAACCCCTTGGTCCCAGCCCAGAGCACCCTCCCTGCACCCAAAACCCCTGATCCCCAGCCCCACTCCAGAGCCCACACCCGCAGCTGAAGCCCTCACCCCCCCCCCCCCCCCC
>NW_020664447.1:44913324-45065040 GCF_002925995.2 Terrapene triunguis
AACCCCTTGGTCCCAGCCCAGAGCACCCTCCTGCACCCAAAACCCCTGATCCCCAGCCCCACCCCAGGACCCACACCCTCAGCCAGAGCCCTCACCCCCCAACCCCCTACCCCAGCCCTGATCCCCCTCCCACCCTCCGAACCCTTCGGTCCCAGCCCAGAGCACCCTCCTACACCCCAAAACCCTCATCCCCAGAGTCTGCACCCCCAGCCAGAGCCCTCACACACCCCTGGATCCCAACCCCCTGCCCCAAGCCCCCTCCCGCACTCCGAACCACTCAGCCCCAGCCCAGAGCCTCCTCCCGCACTCCGAACCCCTCACAGGGCCCTCGGAGAAGGGGCAGGGCAGGGGCGGGGCCTTGGAGGAAGGGTGGGGCATGGGCAGGGCAAGGGCGTTCGGTTTTGTGCAAGTAGAAAGCTGGCAACCCTATCCCAGTGGGACTGAAGCTATGCTGCCTTCTATGTCACAATGTAGGTTACTTTCTGTTTAACAATATTCTTCATTTAATATTTTCACTGCTAAATATATTTAATTGCAGATGGATGGTTCAGAATCATTTTTTTAATTATATCTCTAGCCCTCATAGTTATGAAGAAAACAATGAAAATACTGATGCAATGCAAAGAGACCAGCTCCACCCCCACACCATACCATGCAATCCCACAGTCCAGGGTCACCCCAAACTAACCCCTTACCTACCTAACCCCCATTTTTCTGCTCTCCTCTCCCTCCTCATGTCTCCACTAATTTCCTCTGCCTCCACAAACCATCTCAGCTACAACCAATAATATCCCTGCTTTCCACATACAAACCATTGCCTCATGGGACTACTCAGATTCATAAGGTTGTCTGCATGTGTGTTTGCAAGACTGGAGTCTAAATAACCAAATTACTTCCTAAAAGGATCCGGAAAATACTAGAATCAGTGAGGGGGAAAAATCTTGAAGGGCCCATTTAAAAACCAATTAACAGATTTATTTGAATATTCTCAGAAAATTCATTTATTACTCACAAAGCAATGGTATAAATAAGAGAAATCTAATCAAGAAATTTAGGCTATGTCTACACTGTCCTGCACTTCGAATTATGGGGGTGTGAATAGCATCTTGCTGCACTATAATTCCCCTGTGTTAATGCTGCAGGCACAAACTAAAAGGTTCCTAGTTAACATTAACGTAATCCTGTTTGAAAAGGACTATGGGGCAGTCTGAACTGCAGGGCAGTGTAGAGAAGCCCTCAGTCCCTGCTTAAAGAGAATCTTAATGCAACTTAACTACGGAACTTCTATGATGCCTCTATAATGAAGGGAGAATTATTCTAAGTTAAGATATTTTTACCTATGGCTGTACTGTAGTCCCCTTACAAAATGACATTAAAATGGACATATGAGGGACACTAGGGCCTCACATATACCAGCAGCAACCCCACATGCCAGTATGACGGCACAGCCCAGGGTAGTACCTGAAAGGTAAGGTGGAACTAGGCAAGTCCTGCAGAATGATCAGAAAGGCAACTCATAGTGCTTTTCATACCTAGCATTACATGATAGGTCTTCAGACAGAACAGCACTGGACCAATCAGAAGAATAGGAACATACCTGTGTGGTATGTCTGCCACTTACTATTTTTCTAGATTTGTTGAAATTCTATTTCTTAGTGGATTCACAGTAAGCAAATCATAGAAAAGTTCAAGTATCAATTTGGCATTCCAGAAAAAACAATCAGTGACAATGAGTCATTGTTGGCCACCTTTGAATTCCAAGCTTTCCAGTTATAGAATGATTTCAAGTATATTACTTCCAGCCCCCACACCCCTTCACATACGGGAATGGATTGGTAGAGAAAGCATTACAGATTGCAAAGAGAATTCTACAATAACAAGACCCAATATTAGCTCTCTTGATCTAGACAGCAGCCTCCACGTCAGCCACTGGTGTAAGCCCAGATGAGCTGCTTATGGATCAACAAATCAGAATAATGCTGCCAAATGTAGAGGTTAACACTTCATCCTAAGTGGCTCTGAATAAAGGATGTGAGACTGAGAGATGCCAGTCTAAGAAGTCTCAGATAGTTGTCTTTAACCATTGCAATGCAAGGCTTATTCAAACTGAAACCAGATGACTCAGTCCTGATAAAATGGCATGAAAAATAAAATTGGAGAATTGCAGCAATTCCCACTGGATTTAGGTGCATTATGAGCTCTTTCGTGGATCAGACTGATCAAGATACTCAGTAGAGAAGAAATAAGCAGCATCTTCAGGTTGTTTCAAACCCACTTGATTTGTCATGTGATCCTAGTATCAATCAATCTCACACCACAGTCTTGGATAAGAGTCTTAAATCTATTGAACAGGCCACTACACTTTAAGCTATAGACAAAACATTCCTACAAACCAGATGATAAGCAGATCTGGGTAAGTGGTGAAGCAGATGACTCAGCTGGCTCTATAATTTATTGTTAAATATTAATTCTTGCCTAAGAGTGTTTATACAGAATAGAAATGGTTGACATAGAAACATAGAAATGTAGGACTGGAAGGGACCTCAAGAGATCATCTAGTCCAGTCCCCTCCACTCATGGCAGGACTAAGTATTATCTAGACCATCCCTGACAGGTGTTTGTCTAACCTGCTCTTAAACCTCCATGGGCAATTTATTCCAGTGCTTAACCACCCTGACAGTTAGGAAGTTTTTCCTAATGTTCAACCTAAACCACCCTTGCTGCAATTTAAGCCCATTGCTTCTTGTCCTACCCTCAGAGGTTAAGAAGAACAATTTTTCTCCCCTCCTCCTTGTAACAACCTTTTATGTACTTGAAAACTGGTATCATGTCCCCTCTCAGTCTTCTGTTTTCCAGACTAAACAAACCCAATTTTTCAATCTTCCCTCATAGATCATGTTTACTAGACCTTTAATCATTTCCGTTGCTCTTCTCTGGACTTTCTCCAATTTGTCTACATCTTTCCTGAAATGTGGCACCCAGAACTGGACACAATACTCCAGTTGAGGCCTAATCAGTGCAGAGTAGAGCGGAAGAAGTACTTCTCGTGTCTTGCTTCCAACACTCCTGCTAATTCATCCCAGAATGATGTTTGCTTTTTTTGCAACAGTGTTAAACTGTTGACTCATATTTAGTTTGTGGTCGACTATGACCTCCCCAGATCCCTTTCTGCAGTACTTTTTCCTAGGCAGTCATTTCCCATTTTGTTTCTCATCTCTTTCTCTGGCCTCTGACTTGTACACAGGCCACACACAACGTGGTCCTTATTTTTACTGGTCAGTGAAGGTGTTATTGCTGCATGGCCTTCCCATGTTCCAGAATCCTCCACTATAAATGTACCCTCTTAAAAACACATCTCTAGTACTCAGAAAGCCCTAACACTATTTCCAAAACAAGGACTGCCACAGTTTTAAAAGCTACATGTTTAGGAGAAATGATCCAAAATATAATTAACCTGGGATGCTGGGTTTATTCAGCTGATGATTGGTCAAGCATAACCATATGTTTGTGCTCCTTGTACTGTCCCATCTGTCCTCCTTGTCAGGAAATTAAAACTGAAAGGATACCAGAAGAACAACGCTGAGAAGTGATGTAATGCCCTTGTTTCTTGGGTACTCATTTATACCTGTGCAAGATGGTGAAAAACATTGCTATATCACAATGGTAGCACTCACTTGGCACAAGAGTAAATGATTACACGAAATACAAGGCAATGGAGATTTGGGCTCAAAGAGTATGCATGCACTCATGGTGCACACAAACACACACACACAGAGCTATCTTATGAGTGCAACAGACCCATCATCCTGTTCTTGTCATTTCTTTTGCTTGTGTGTTCAGGCTAATAATGGGAGAGGTTATTAACACTGCAGTACTGCAAGAGCTTTGCAGGCTTTGTTTTAAATAGTTCATACTTCAGTCATATTCCAAATCAAAACAGGGAAGATAAGTTTTGGGCGTCTTGATCTTGGAAGCATTTATTAAGTCAATATTGTTGCCAGTAATTCTCCTGGCACCACTGAAACCATACGTTTTACATACATTCAATTAAATTAAAGAGTCTTTATTCCAAACAAGAAACAGCTCATTTTGTGAATAACTGACTAAGGCAAGTAAGGCGAATAGCTGACTAAAGCAGACACTGCTAAAATAATAATTCTCCCAGTCAATGGGATTGTGTGTATAGCCTACTTAACACAATATACTTTGGCTTCCAAGAAAAGACAAACAACTTTACATGGCAAGAAATCCCTTAAGTAGGCTAGTGATACAGAAAGCAAGCCTAGTGCTTTGCACTAAGCAGCAATGTGTGAATTTTCTATTCAACACAGCAACACTGGTCTATTTATTTGGTTTATGTGTATAATTAATAGTAAAATTATGCAGCTTTTTTAACATATAGTAGTTACTCTTTATGGGTCTGGGTAGTGAACAAAAATATTTCCTTTAGATTTTATTTGAGTAATGCTTTCTTCAGGTGAGCTCTGGTAAACGCCATAAAAATTATAAATCTGGAAACCTAGGAAGTATAGAAAAGGGAAGGAAATTACCTCAGTTTGGCGTGAGGTACAATGTTACTTTCTTTAAATAAAATGTATCCTCTGTCCTTACTAACCCCATGTAGGCTAATTTAACATTTCATTGTATTCTGTCACTTAGCCTTGCCCACTGCCAGACACACAAGGCAGCTCATATTATAGTGCCTGGAGTTACAAAGAGCCTATGTTTCCACTCACTATTTTTCACTTCCCTTGGAAAGCATGGTAGACTGGCACCTTTTTTTCTTTCATCATAAATGCTCTTTGACTTAAGGGAAGAAAAATGGCACATGTAATTAAAAGTGTACAGTTGCAGGTAAATATATATGGCATTTCATAATATTTGTCACCACAGTACCTTATTTAACAACCTAATCTGGTATATCACACATACTGCTCTTAAATGTGCAACAGTGAGCCCAACTTTAGAAAAGGCTTGTGATCCAAAGCCTTATTGGTGACAGCAGGTGACACGCTTCCAGGTAAATTCCAGTCACTGATGGGATCCAGTTAGTAAAGAATTAAAGGACAGTATCATAATTAATACCAATTAACATGGTTTTATGGAAAATAGGTCTTGTCAAATGAATTTGAAATAATTTGTATGAGATTACAAATTTGGATGATAAAAGCCATTGTTTTGACACCATTTATTTAGACTTCTACAAGGCAGAAAGCAAAAATGAGATTTAGGCTCCTAAATCAGTTAGGAGTTGCAACACTGAGCACTGTAATGGCTAAATTCCTTTAAAAATCTGGATGTAAGTGTCTACTTCCCTTTTGAAAATGATATTTAAGGTCCTAAATCAGTTAGGTGTTGCACCCTAACTAGGTATTGCTGAGCGCAGCAATGTCTAGATCCCTTTAAAAATCTGAGCCTTAGCCATTTAACATTTGGATTGGCATTATTCAGAATCAATAGAGAACATATTAAAAACTGGCTAAGTGTTAGATCTCAAAATATAAATGTTAGTGAGGAATCATCATCATCAAATGAGAGTTTTCGATGGGCTCTCACAGAGATCTGTTCTTGGCCCAATGCTATTTAATATCTTTGCTCAATGAAATATTAATGATCTGTTTGAAGATGAGACAATGATCGATGAAGTAGTAAATACTGATAATGACAGGTCAGTTATTATTATTATTATTATTTGGTGGTTTTTAAGCTGGTTTCATTGAAAAAAATATGTTGTAATACAGCCAATGCACGCTCATGCATCTAGGAATAAAGACTGTAGCTCATACAGACAGGGTGGGAGACTATGTCTTGGAAAACAATGATGCTGAAAAAGACTTAGGAATCATCATAGATAATCAAATGAACATGAGCTCCCAGTCCTGGTTCCACATTTTTAAAAGGTTGATGAAAATATGTTGAAATTGAAAACACTGAAAAGATTTAGAAAAGAGTCACAGGAATGATTTGAAGTCTGCAGAACCTGACTTAAGTTCAATTAATTTAACTTATCCAAGACAAGGTTAAGAGCTGATTTGATCATGGTCTATAAGTACCTACCTACACATGAAGAAGATATCAGATAGTGGACAGCTCCTTAATTTAGCAGATAGAGACATAACAAGATCAATCCAAATTCAAACTGGTAATGAAGTAATAATTTCTGTGTATTTCGTAGCTCTTATTTTTGACCAAGTCTTCATACCCCTACTCTGGGAGGAGGCAAGTATCAGTCCTCATATTTTGGAGTTAAGGTAGTGAGAAGTTGCACAAGGTCAACTCAGGCAGAGCTGGGAAATTTTTCAAAAGCCAATGGGTTTTGAAGGGCTAGTTTCACAAAGAGACTTAGGTACCTAACTGCCTCTTCAGGCACCTATGTCTGATATTTAGGTGCCATGGATATTCACAAAACCATTACTCAGCTGCCACCTAACCCTACCCCTCCATAGGCAGTTAATTTTCCACTGGTGGCCATGAACAAAGCTGCTACGTCCTGAGGCTGCCCCGCAGCTAATAGACTGCTCAGAGCCCTCACTCACACCTAAACCTCAACTGGATTCTCAAACTAGACATTCCTTTGCTTATCTCCCTGTCAGGGCCCAATCTGGTAGGCATGCCCTGAGCATGCCTAACCCACACAAAAGATAGCCAATGATGAACAAGTCAGAAATGTTGGGGGCTGGCTGTGTCCCCTAGAATATCCAATATCCCAGTGGTTCAGGCACTCACCTGAGTTGTGGGAGAGCCAGGTTTAAATCCCCACTCTGTGTGATTTAGAACAGGGACTTGAACTGAGGTCTTCTATATTCCAGCTGAGTGCCCTAAGCATGAGGTTATTGAGTATTCTGGGGGAAGGTCTCTCAGTCTCTCCTGTTGAAGCTGTTCCACTTTGTATAAATAATTAAATATTAATTGGAACAGGAACCTCATTCTCCAGTGAGTGCTCCAACCATCATGTGATAGGGTCAATCTCTTGCTTTCTCTCTGTCTCAATGAATATTTAATTATCTATACAAAGTGAAAAACTTCAAGAGAGACTTAGAGAGACCCACCCAAGAACACACACAGCCTGATAGTTAGGGTATTTCCATGGGAGACCTGGGTTTATATCCCTGCTCCAAATCAGACATAGCAGGAATTTGAAAACAGGTCTCCCACATCTCGGATGAGTGTCCAAACTAATGGACTGTTGGCAATACTGGGGTAGGCAACCCTCTTTTTTCATGAGAAAGGGCTGACCTGGTGTAGGCACTTAACTCCAGCTGAGAATCACAAATGGAGATGGGCACCTCCCTCTGGCCTGTCAGAGAGGCACTGAAGTAACTTAGAGGATCCTGGCCCTACGGCTCATCCCCTTTCTCTATATTTCACTCATGGCTAGCTTAGGCGGCTCCCCACTCAGCTTACTGGCTTCTGAGAATCCCTTTCCTGAGCACCTACCTCTCCCCATACAGTGCCTGGGGAGCCTGGGTACCTAACTTGGGGATATGTATTCCACTAGGTCAGTGGTTCCCAAACTTGTTCCGCCGCTTGTGCAGGGAAAGCCCCTGACGAGCCGGGCCGGTTTGTTTACCTGCCACATCTGCAGGTTCGGCCGATCGCGGCTCCCAGTGGCCGCGGTTCGCTGCTCCAGGCCAATGGGGGCTGCTGAAAGCAGCGCGGGCCAAGGGACATACTGGCTGCCGCTTCCAGCAGCTCCCATTGGCCCGGAGCAGTGAACCGCGGCCAGTGGGAGCTGCGATCGCCCGACCCTGCAGATGCGGCAGATAAACAAACCGGCCCGGCCCGCCAGGGGCTTTCCCTGCACAAGCGGCGGAACAAGTTTGGGAACCACTGCACTAGGTGACAGGGTGCCTGGGAGTTAGGCATTGCAATGCCTAAATTGCCTTTGTGAATCTAGCCCAAAGTGCCTACACTTTTGAAAATCGACCTTAGTCTACTATGTCACATGTACTTTTGAACATTTTACCCACAGTCTAATGTGGATCTAGACAATCTGTGACAGACAGTATGTGATTATATGAAAGCTTTTTGAAAACGGAATAGGTATCACTTCAAGAATGAATGTGAAGAAAAACCTACATCCCACCCACTTCTGAGCCCTTGAACAGAGATAAATGTTCAGTGATTATCGTCCAAAAGATGTGCACATGCTCAACAGGAAACCAACCAGTTTTAAATCTCCCAGATTACTCCATAGCAGCAAAACACCTTCACAAAGAAATGGGCTAAAATCTTATTTCTCTCCTATTCACCTGTCAGTATTATTAAACTTCTTTGTATAGGAGCTCTGATACTGGTTCTTGGAGCCATGAGATTTGCTAGATCTTTTGTTTTCTAATTACACAGAGAACTTCATCCTGCTTTCACTGAGATCAGCAGGACTGTCACTGAATTTTTTGTGAGAAGGACTGAACCCACAGACTTGATGGTAGATTTAGAGGTTGTTGGGGGTTTTTAATTAGGATTTGTACAAATAAATAATTACAAATCTTATAATTACGTACATATTTCCTAGTATTATATCTATTGCTTAACTTTTCTAACAAGAAATATTCACCTCTCTCTGAACTCCTCACTAGTCTATGTGGATGATTAATCAGTCAAAAACGTTAAAGTATAAAGTCTATCTGACAGATTCCGTTGAGAACACATGTGCTGTAATTTTGCTGACTCCCTAGTGAAGGACAGAGTGCTGGCAAAGCCCAAAGGTTTATCAAAACACAGTGATAAATCCCAGATGTGATCTCAGCTTTTAGTACTTTCTATTTTGCTAATGTCTCCTAAAGCACTGGTGTTAGGTTTTTATTTTTTATTTTCCAAATTCACAGTAAATTGGTCTGACTTCTGGTACCTGGCACAGTGGCACACTTCCTCTCAACAACTGTAAGCCTGTCCGAAAAACAGAACAACATCTTTAAAATGGGGTGTTTATATGGGCAACTTTCAGTCACTGCAGCGAATGAGGCCCCACCTTCAAAGGGATTTCAGACCAGTGCTCACCTGATGAAAGCATGAACTGTTTTTGGTTGACTTGATTTACATGGAAGCAGCCAGCTCATTAGCTGAGCTGAACTTGAGGAAGCAAATGTAATGCACGTGCAAATGTTTTTGTAGCTATTGGTGTCAATGTTGCTGCAGCTTTCCTTGGGGCAAGAGGACAAAGACGGCTGTGATAAGGTCTTGCAGAATCCACAAGTAGCTAAAGGAGGTCTAGCCACTAAACAGATTTACATCCACGGGGCTGAGGTTAAAGAAATTAAATGAATGTAGCCAAGGCATTTTGGTTTATGTACTGGATTGAACTGTATGCTGCACATATCCACATTTATATATATGTAAAAACATGGGGGAAGTCAAAGGACCAACTGGTATATGAGGGATATGACCTTAATATGCTAATTCATAGGAAAGTGGCAAAATTTATTCTAGATGTGTCTATGTTGAGCATGCAGCCTCTCCTAAAACCATATTCTGTATGTCTCTCAGACATTCAACTCACACAAGCTTGATTTCAACAAACTTCTTCTGATCACTACAAGAGCAGATTCTGCAGACTCAAGGACCTTGTAATCTGGTCTTTTGTGACTGAAGAACCCCTCGGTGCCAACTGGCAAGGGAATTACAAGAATATCCTGATTCTGTTATGTATATTCTGGTTCACCAAAGAATGTCATGTGAGGTCTTAAATGAAAGCCCGAGTCACACTAGTAATTAATGTAGTTGTGAAATCTATGTACGGATACTATGCAAGGAGATATGTATATATACTGAAAATATATTTAAAGTCTGTTTGAAGGCAGAGATCAGTGTAGCTCTAAATTTTGTCTTTTTCAACAACAGAAGTTGGTCCAGTGAAAGATATTACCTCACCCACCTTGTCTCTCTAAACAAGTTTTCTGTCAGACAAGGGATGTTTATTCACTGGTCTCTCTGTTGAAATGTAAATTAAGTATTGTCTCATTCATATCATCTGTCTAAACTGAATACATATGAAGTATTATAAGAATTTCAGAAAGGAACTAACAAGTATAGAAACACAGTGGGAAAACAGAACCTAAACTTGAGATACACTTCAAAGGTATGATGGACTATATTTGGGGAACAAAGACAACATCCCATCATCCTACATTATTGGATGTTTTCACTATACATATATCTCAGTGCTAGGGTACGAAGCAAGGTGCTGGTCTTGAGTTGAATCATACACGTTGGTGTGTACACTGTTCTCTTGGGAACTGCAGACCTGGTACTTGTGTGAGAGTTCAGTGGATAAGGGGCTGGACACTACTGGGAAATGCTTCAAAAGACTCCGGGACTCAAGTTCACCTAGTGTTAACCTGAAAGGTAAAGTAAGGGCTGGCACAGCCCAGAGGAGAGTGCTTGGGTGGCTAACAGGCTGGTGGTGTCAGGAAGCTGACACCCAGTTAAGCACAAGCCAGTCTCCTTCTCACTGGAGGAAGGGTGGAAACAAGGTGACTCACAGTCCTGGGTACCCGAGAATCATCGCAGCTTTTATATAATTTCTTTCAGGAGACTGCTTGCAAACACACAGGCTTTTATTGAATTACAGTGCCAAGTCTGGGAATCCCTTTAAAATAGTACTTATGAATATTCACAAAAATCAAACATCCTCATGATGAAAAGAAATTCACTCAGCAACAAAATGGAAGCGAACAAACTGCAAGCTAATATATTAGATTCTGTTTTTAAAACCTAAGGCAGGAAACCTCTTCATTCCCTAAATGGAGAAGTTGCATTCTGCTATCTCTCAATGAAGACCCAAAGGAAAATTGTACCACTTCACCCTTCAATTTCCTTTCCTATCAAGGAAGATTAATTTGAGCTTTCTGTGATGCTTACTCTTATTATCAAATCCCCATTACAATCATCATAGATGGAGATTAATACACTGCCTTTCTCCAGTTCTTTTATTTAGCCATCCTGCTCACATTATGCATCTAGGTTAGCCATTGTCTCTGAGGTTCATTGGTGCCTGTTTACAAAGTATATACATCTTGCTCTTTGGGTGAGCATCCATTATTCAAATTCTACATAGTTGTTTTTCCATTGCTGAAAGCTACTTTCAGTACAGGGAAGGGCTCTCTCCATGGGCAATAACCTTGTGAGAAGTATTAATATAAAACTCATTCATTCAATTCTTAATATTTTTGACATAGAAGTATTTCATGTATTTTTCCAAAATACATCACCCCAGGACATGACGTCTTCCCTAATGATGGGAGATTACCAGCATCCTGAGAAATCAATTACAGATGAAAAATACCGTTCACAAATTTAAGTGTGTTTATTGTGAGGTGAAAGAAAAATAAAACACAAATATTAATCAAATAAACACAAATATTAATCAAATAAACAAGTGAAAGTGGAACATTTGAGGCCCTGGTGTGAGACCTGTACCATAAATCTGAGGTTTTGGTTGCAATGCATATTCCAAAACAACTTCTTCCCCAATCTTACTAACCTGTAACAGAGCTTTGCTCACTACCTAGTTGTTCAGATTGTCTTGTTTCCAGGTTGACCTAGGTTTTCTTTTTTATAGTTTTTTTTTTTAATCTTTGGATATGCGAAACATCCACCTTACCTCCTCCCTCTCCATTATTCAGTCACGTTCTCTTGCCTCTGTACTAGATGTCTGTCTCCTTCCTATTTGCATTACTGTGATGAGGGTGTCACGCTGTCTGGAGTGGGTCGTGACCATGAGTGGCAACATTTGGGTAGACTGTCAAAAACAGGGCAGAAAGCCCAAACTGTTTGTACATTCTATAATTAGATTTCACCAATCCAGTAATAAGTGTGAACTCCTAAAGCACTCTAACAATCTTACAGTCCCCTCGGGCATTCCAGTCTAACTTGCCACCCAGAACTATGTGAAAGATGGTCACTTTACCCCAAAAATCACAATGATATTCAGGTTATTCCCAGTCTCAAAGGACCAGTCACTCACCCCAAGTCATTTGTACTCAGATCTCAAACCAAAGACAATGCATGTAGCCAATCCTGGGACAAACTAAATTAAGAAAAGAAATGAGAGTTGTTTACAAGATTAAAACAGAAAACATACACACACAAATGAGTTACAGCCTTATATTTAAAAAGGTAATAATAAAATTATATATATATATATATATATATATATATGGAGATATACCCATCTCATAGAACTGGAAGGGACCCTGAAAGGTCATCAAGTCCAGCCCCCTGCCTTCACTAGCAGGACCAAGTACTGATTTTTGCCCCAGATCCCTAAGTGGCCCCCTCAAGGATTAATGCTCAAACCACTGAGCTATCCCTCCCCAAATATAATATAAGCTAAGCAGCTCTATATGTCCTTTAGGGCTGACCCATGCAAAGCAGCATGGGGAATCTTTACCCCTCAGAGTCCAGACAGCATAAAGAGATCTAGGCAATGTAAACACTACAGCTTACATCGGTATAAGTTATGTCACTCAGGAGTGTAAATAAGGGCAGGTCTTCACTACGGGGGTGGTCGATTTAAGATATGCAAATTCAGCTACGCGAATAGCGTAGCTGAATTCGACGTATCGGAGCCGACTTACCCCGCTGTGAGGACGGCGGCAAAATCGACCTCCGCGGCTCCCCGTCGACGGCGCTTACTCCTACCTCCGCTGGTGGAGTAAGAGTGTCGATTCGGGGATCGATTGTCGCGTCCCGACGAGACGCGATAATTCGATCCCCGAGAGATTGATTTCTACCCGCCAATTCAGGCGGGTAGTGTAGACCTAGCCAAAGACACCCTCCTGAGCAACATAAGTTACACTGACCTAAGCGCCAGTGTGGACAGCACTATGTCAGCAGGAGAGCTTCTCTTGATGACATAGCTTATGCTGCTTATGGGGTGTTTTTTTCATGCCGACGGGAGAGCTCTCTCCTGTCAGCATAGAGTGTCTTCACCACATGCACTGCAGCAGCACAGCTGTACCGGTACAGCTGCATCACTGTAGGGAGGGCAATCAACAGACTATTTGTCCTTATGATGTCTTACAATGGTTCATTTGGTTTCAAAGGCCCTCTTGTCCGCGGGACCAGCTCTTTACACCAAGGAATGCTTCTTTTCTTGTTTGGTGAGTTACACAATTACACAGGTTTACAATGCAAATACTCCCTATGACATTATACCATAGAATACAGATATTATAAGGAGGATTAATATATGCAGCATCCTACAAGCATTCCATTAAGTGTAAATACTAACCACATTCTTATAACACTAATATCTATTTTAACTGTACCAGCCCACCGGTGAGCCAGACTGGTTTCCAGCCATGCATTTGTCAGTATTCAGTGAGGCCCTGGGCCTTGGCATGAGCTGGGACCTGACCTGCCAATGTCACAGAGGTAATAGGAGTACCGAGGTAGATATTTTTATTATACGCATTTTTTAACTTCAATGGCCTTCAGCTAGGGATAATTTAGAGGTGGGTTTGGGGCAATTTAACCTACCAAAATTCAACACTTTTTTAAAGAGGGGATGGATAACTTTAGTAAGCAGACAACAGACCATGCTTATGAGTGGTGAGTAAATACTATTTTCCCTATTCTCCCATTTCAGGATACAGGTAATTTCTTTTGCAGTCAATCCTGTGGTGGGAGAATAAGGCCTGGGTGCCCAGTTAAAAACCCATTAGCCCCTAATTGCAATTCCCAAGTTGGCCACCCTACTGCACCCTGCTAACCACTTTTTAAAATGTATGTCAACTATATTGAGCCAGCACTGAGATGACCAGAACAGGCTACTATCCAAACTGGTGTGAGAAACCATACGACTTGCCATGACACACGCTCTTCAAGTGCTGGACACGCCCTATAATAAACAGATTTGTTATATCAAATTGCAAGAGCAGAAACTTTGTGTTTCCAGCACTCATGCACTAAAAACATGCCATGGAATTGTAATCGGTTATCAAACAACAAACAATCCATCATATACATATGATGGGAGGTTATGTAGAGCTTACACTATGTCCAGATACTCCTTTCATCTAGCAGCATCAGTCACTACATATTATAAGGTGCTTTTCTTGCATGTTGCCTGACTAGGCACTGCCCCAGACTGTAACTGGAAGTGTCCATGTATACAACCAACTTCAAATCCTAGTCTGAGTTTGTAAAGATATGAAGTGTTGAAAAGTCTGTTTCTGGAACCCAAATATTGTACTAAATATTCAAGTGTGTGAGTTCAGCACTTAGTTCACCTGAGATGGGCCAGTGGTGGCTCACTAGAGGCCAGACTAGCCTCCAGATTTGCGGTGTCTGGCCTAACAGGTCTACCATGTACTCTATTCCCAAAATACAGGGAATCTCTGACATTTACCCACTTTAAAAGTGAGCTCTGCTGCTTGTAGCTGATTCAGGGAGTTATTCAAATAAGCAAGGTTCTCCTCCCAAGTTTGGCTGAAATCCATATGATTTCCATCCCTGATTTTAGACAGAGGTGTATTAAAATTTATTCTTATCAATGAGTAACATTTTTTTATTTTGTGGTTGACTCCTCTTGAATATAATTTGAAAGCATGAACATTCTGAATGCATGAACAGTTGGCCTACTCCAAGATTTTTTAAAGGCAAAGGGTCATGTCATTTGGAAAGTAATTTATTGTGGATATACAATAAGGTCTGAGATTTGACCTGTGACATCAATGACAGAATAATTGAAGCATCCTTAATATAGCTTTTCGTTGAACAAGTGCCTAGGTTAGTACGCAATTATGATTCAGCATAAAGAAATAGTAGAATATAGACTTTAGGTGTTTGAGGAAAATGCAATATTTCATCATGAGAAGATATAGAGTATTATTCTGATCTCATTTGCACTGGGGTAGGTTTAGAATAATTCCACTGAATTTGATATAGTACAGCAGTATATTCCTGTGTAAATGTAAGGAAAATTAGACCATTAGTTCAACATTTAACGTAAGTACAACTTCAGCAAAACTTCTTCCATGCTGCTTTTTCATATCCCTTTTAATATATGTTTGAATACGCAGGTAAGAGAACTCCAGTAAAAATGCCAAATAGCTGGCTCATTTATTTGCTTTCTTGTTATGAATATAAATGTTTAACTTTCTATCCTCACTCTTTTTTTCATTCTCCCAAACTCTGTGACAGAGTTGGACTATATTACTTCAATTAAGTTATTTTTATAAAGTAAAATTTGACACAAGCCATCTTGTTTGTATGTTTGACAGTTGGGAGTAAAATGTTTTGTTAAACACTCGCTAAATACATGTTGCTGCTTTTTTTCTTATTATTATTAAGCTGATGAGGGAGCAGAAAATATCTTGCTGCCAGAAAAAAAAATGTCAAGTTTCCAAAATAAACTCAAAGAACACTCCATTTCTATGACCTAGTGGATCACAGTCACATGCTTTAGAGCAAGCAGGTTGAATGAAGCTATTCATTAATTACAGATACTGTGAAAATGTGAAACACAGGGGGATCTAACTCTCCTCTCACATCAGTTTACATCAGCTCCATTGACTTCAATAGAATTGCTACAGATTTACACTATTTTGTGTGAGAAATACTGGAGCTTGGGGAAGCTGTGAGTCTGAAGGATGTGGCTGCAGGATGACAGTGAAAGGTAAAAATGGGGACTGAGGGAAGTGCTAAGGATGGGATGCAGTTTGAAGGCGGGAAGAGTAAACGTAAAGGGAGAGTGTGAAAGTGTGATCTAAGGCTATGTCTACACTACAGAATTAGGTCGGATTTATAGAAGCCGGTTTTATAGAAACCGGTTGTATGCAGCCGATTGTGTGTGTCCCCACCTAAAATGCTCTAAGTGCATGAAGTCGGCGGACCGCGTCCACAGTACCGAGGCTAGCGTCGACTTCCGGCGCATTGCACTATGGTACCTATCCCACAGTTCCCGGAGCCTCCGGCGCCCATTGGAATTATGGGTTGAGATCGCAATGCCCGGATGATGCAAAGCAGTGCCGCGAGGGGTTCTGGGTACATTGCGTCAGGCCCCTTCCCCGCCGTCACAGCAACGGCAGACAATAGATTCGCGCCTTTTTACCTGGGTTACCTGTGCAGACAACATACCACGCCAAGCATTGAGCCCGCTCAGCTCAGCTTACCGTCACCATATCTCTTCCGGGTGCCGGCAAACGTGGGACTGCATTGCTAAACAGCAGCAGCAGCTTACTGCCTTTTGGCGGTAGACGGTGCAGCATGACTGGTAGCCTTCATTGGCGATCTGGGTGCAGGCAGCTGTGGGGCTGGCAGCCGTGGTGCTGCATTGCACCAGCCCCTTGCCTTTTGGTAGAAGATGGTTTATTACGATTGGTAACCGTCGTCATCGTACTGCAGTGGCTGTCGATCATGGGCACCCGGGCAGACAATGATGGTTATCAGTCGTAGTATGCTATTTTCTGCCAGGCGCCCTGCTGGCTCATTGCACGTTAGCAGAGTCGTAGTATGCTATTTTCTGCCAAGTGCCCAGTATTGTCTGCTAAGCACCCAGAAGAGGCCGATGGCAATCTGGGTGCTGGCAGACATGGGGCTGGCAGACGTGGGGCTAGATTGCTACACAGCAGCAACCCCTTGCCTTTTGGGCAGAAGATAGTATATTACGACTGGTATCCATCGTTGTCATACTGCAGTGGGCATCATATTGTGCAGTAGACCTGAAGGCTAACTGCCAAGCGCCCAGTATTTGCTGCCAAGCACCCAGAAAATGCCAAGGGCTATCAGTCATGCTGCACCGTCGTCTTAAGATGTAAAAAATAGATTTATTCTCCATTCATTTGCTTCCCCCCTCCCTCCTGCTAAACCCAGGCTTTTGAGTTCAATCTTTGGGGGGGGGGGGCATTCTGTGTGACAGTTGTTTGTGTTTCTCCCTGATGCAAAGCCACCTTTCTTGATTTTAATTCCCTGTACCTGTACGCGGTGTCACTCGCCCCTCCCTCCCTCTCTCCCTCCCTCCCTTCTTCCCCTGGTCCGTCAGATACTACTTTCGCGCCTTTTTTCAGACCAGACGCCATAGCCAGCACTGGGATCATGGAGCCCGCTCAGATCACCGCGGCAATTCTGAGCACTATGAACACCACGCGCATTGTCCTGGAAAACATGCAGAGCCTCCTGGACATGCCAAAGCCAAACCAGGACCAGCTGAGGAGGAGGCGATTGCAGCGCGGCGACGATAGTGATGAGGAAATTGACATGGACCTCTCACAAGGCACAGGCCCCAGCAATGTGGAAATCTTGGTGTTACTGGGGCAGGTTCATGCCGTGGACCGCCGATTCTGGGCCCGGGAAACAAGCACAGAGTGGTGGGACCGCATCGTGTTGCAGGTCTGGGACGATGCCCAGTGGCTGCGAAACTTTCGCATGCGTAAGGGCACTTTCATGGAACTTTGTGACTTGCTTTCCCCTGCCCTGAAGCGCCAGAATACCAGGATGAGAGCAGCCCTCACAGTGGAGAAGCGAGTGGCGATAGCCCTGTGGAAGCTTGCAACGCCAGACAGCTACCGGTCAGTCGGGAATCAATTTGGAGTGGGCAAATCTACTGTGGGGGCTGCTGTGATCCAAGTTGCCAGGGCAATGAGAGACCTGGTGATATCAAGGGTAGTGACTCTGGGAAACGTGCAGACCATAGTGGATGGCTTTGCTGCAATGGGATTCCCAAACTGTGGTGGGGCCATAGACGGAACCCATATCCCTATCTTGGCACCGGCGCACCAAGCCGCCGACTACATAAACCGCAAGGGGTACTTTTCAATGCTGCTGCAAGCCCTGGTGGATCACAAGGGACGTTTCACCGACATCAACGTGGGCTGGCCGGGAAGGGTACATGATGCTCGCGTCTTCAGGCAGTCTCTTCTGTTTCGAAAGCTGGAGGAAGGGACTTTCTTCCCGGACCAGAAAATAACCATTGGGGATGTTGAAATGCCTATCGTGATCCTTGGGGACCCAGCCTACCCCTTAATGCCATGGCTCATGAAGCCGTACACAGGCAGCCTGGACAGTAGTCAGGACCTGTTCAACTACAGGCTGAGCAAGTGCCGAATGGTGGTGGAATGTGCATTTGGCCGTTTAAAAGCGCGCTGGCGCAGCTTACTGACTCGCTCAGACCTTAGCGAAAAGAATCTCCCCATTGTTATTGCTGCTTGCTGTGCGCTCCACAATATATGTGAAAGTAAGGGGGAGACATTTATGGCGGGGTGGGAGGTTGAGGCAAATCGCCTGGCCGCTGATTACGCGCAGCCAGACACCAGGGCGGTTAGAGGAGCACAGCAGGGCGCGGTGCGCATCAGAGAAGCGTTGAAAACCAGTTTTGTGACTGGCCAGGCTACGGAGTGAAACTTCTGTTTGTTGCTCCTTGATGAACCCTCTGCCCCTCCCCCACCACCCTGTTAACTCTACTTCCCTGCAAACCAACCACCCCACCCTCCCCTACTACCCTCCCCCCTTCGAGCACCACTTGCAGAGGCAATAAAGTCATTGTTGCTTCACATTCATGCATTCTTTATTAATTCAGCACACAACTAGGGGGATAATTGGAAAGGTAGCCCGGGATGGGTGGGGGAGGAGGGAAGGAAAAGGACACACTCCAATTTAAAACTTTAAAACTTATTGCTATGGAAATCATCTAGGGTGGAGTGAGTGGGTGGCCGAAGGCCCCCCCACCGTGTTCTTGGGCGTCTGGGTGAGGAGGCAATGGGACTTGGGGAGGAGGGCTGCTGGTTACAGAGGGGCTGTAGCGGCGTTCTCTGCTCCTGCTGCCTTTCCTGCAGCTCAACCATACGCAGGAGCATATCACTTTGATGCTCCAGCAGCCGGAGCATCGACTCTTGCTTTCTGATTACAAGTTGACGCCACCTCTCCTCTTCAGCCCGCGTTTCAGCATGCAACTTCTCCTCTTCAGCACGCCACCTCTCCTCTCGCTCATATTGGGCTTTTTTAAAATCAGTCATTGACAGCCTCCATGCATTCAGCTGTGCTCTGTCAGCGTGGGAGGCAGTCTGAAGTTCAGTAAACATTTCGTCACGCGTCCTTCGCTTCCTTCTTCGAATATTCACTAGCCTCTGCGAAGGAGTAAGATTTGCAGCTGGTGGAGAAGGGAGAGGTTGTTAAAAAAGATACATTTTAGAGAACAATGGGTAGACTCTTTCACGTTAGATTTTGCTGTTCACAACATCACACAGCACATGTGCTTTCGTTACAAGGTCGCATTTTTCCTCTTATATTGAGAGTCTCCTGGTTTGGTGTGAGAGATCACTCACGCAGTGCCAGGACACAGATTTCAGCTTGCAGGCAGCCATGGTAAGACATATAGTCTTTGGGCTTTTTTAACCTTCTTAACATGTGGGGATGGTTTCAAACAGTTCTGCCCTCATTTCCCATACCAAGCACCCGTGCCATTTAAAATGGGTTTGCAATGTAAAAGGAGGGGCTGCGATTTCAGGTTTAACATGCAGCACAAACCCAACTAACTCCCCTCCCCCTCACACCCAATTCTTTGGGATGGTCACTTCACCCCTCCCCCCCACCGCGTGGTTAACAGCGGGGAATATTTCTGTTCAGCAGACCAGGAAGGGGCACCTCTGAATGTCCCCTTAATAAAATTGCCCCATTTTAACCAGGTGACCGTGAATGATATCACTCTCCTGAGGATAACAAAGAGCGATAAGGAATGGATGTTGTCTGCATGCCAGCAAACACCGGGACCATACGCTGCCATGCTTTGTTATGCAATGATTCCAGACTACGTGCTACTGGCCTGGCGTGGTAAAGTGTCCTACCATGGCGGACGGGATAAGGCAGCCCTCCCCAGAAACCTTTTGCAAAGGCTTTGGGAGTACATGAAGGAGAGCTTTCTGGAGATGTCCCTGGAGGATTTCCGCTCCATCCCCATACACGTTAACAGACTTTTCCAGTAGCTGTACTGGCCGCGATTGCCAGGGCAAATTAATCATTAATCATTAAACACGCTTGTTTTTAAACCATGTGTAATTTTTGCAAAGGTACACTCACCAGAGGTCCCCTGTGTGCCCTCAGGGTCTTGGGTCAGTTCGGGGGTTACTGTTTCCAGGTCCAGGGTGACAAACATATCCTGGCTGTTGGGGTAACTGGTTTCTCCGCTTCCTTGCTGCTGTGAGCTATCTATGTTCTCTCCATCCTCATCTTCCTCGTCCGCCGAACCCGCTTCCCCGTTTGCAGAGAGGGACTCATAGAACACGCTTGGGCTAGTGGTGGCTGCACGCCCTAGAATGGCATGCAGCTCCGCGTAGTAGCGGCATGTTTGCGGCTCTGCCCCGGACCTTCCGTTTGCGTCTCTGACTTTGTGGTAGGCTTGCCTTAGCTCCTTAATTTTCACGCGGCACTGCTGCGCGTCCCTGTTATGGCCTCTGTCCTTCATGGCCTTGGAGATCTTTTCTAATGTTTTGCCGTTTCTTTTACTGTTTCGGAGTTCGGCGAGCACTGCTTCATCTCCCCAGATGGCGATCAGATCCTGTACCTCCCGTTCGGTCCAGGCTGGAGCTCTTCTGCGATCCTGGGACTGGGACTGGGACTCCATCATGGTTACCTGTGCTGATGGGCTCTGCATGGTCACCTGTGCTCTCCACGCTGAGCAAACAGGAAATGAAATTCAAACGTTCGCGGGGCTTTTCCTGTCTACCTGGCCAGTGCATCTGAGATGAGAGTGCTGTCCAGAGCGGTCACAATGAAGCACTGTGGGATAGCTCCCGGAGGCCAGTAATGTCGAATTCCGTCCACACTAACCCAATTCCGACCCCCTAAGGCCGATTTTATCGCTAATCCCCTTGTCGAGGTGGTGTTAGGAAACCGGTTTAAAGGGCCCTTTAAGTCGACAGAAAGGGCTTCGTAGTGTAAACGTGTCCAGGCTTAAGTCGATTTAACGCGGCTAAAGTCGACCTAAACTCGTAGTGTAGACCAGGCCAAAGAGAGGGATAAAGTTAAGCATGGTGGGTAATAGAGAAAGGTAAGTGAGGTGGGTATGAGAAAATTCTCTCTCCTACACTAAGCCAACAATCTAACCTTCACCTTCAATTCCTAGCCTTTGCTTATTACCTCATAGCTGCAATTGTCTCTCTCGTGATTATCTTTCACGCATAGCCCAGGCCCAGGGTAGTCTCAAAACCTGTGGTTACTGAATTTGTTACAGAATCCATGCACAAAATAGTGATCCAGAAACTATTTTTAAATAATTTTTTCTAGGCCATACAGAGGTGGAGAAAAAAAATCTTAAAATCTTAAGGTTGGTGGTGTCTTTATGAATTCAAAAGACCATCTGACACAACTGAAATAATTGCTTTTCAAAAAATGATGATTTAAAAATATTTCTCCTGAAAACGAAAGGAAGTACTTCATTGAGAAAACCTCCCACAAAATTCAGTTGGCTTCAGAAGAGCAGTTATGCTAATTTTGAAAACTACATCTCCAATTCCTCAGTCAGTTCCATGTGCCTGACCTCTGTGCCCACACAGAGTCCCATTGACTAGATCCATTTACAGGATTGGGGCCCATAACTTTGAAACAGAGGGATTTCCTGCATTAAGTAGAAGTCTCAACACAACCTTAACTATAGATGTGTTACAGTTACCTCCATAATAACTACGGGGCTATTGTATTGATGACATTTTCAAATTTAATCCAATAAAGGATGTATTTTTAAAAAATGTAACTGATGCTGACACAAAACTTCCTGTCTGCTGCACCAGGTTGCCACAGGTTTGAGGTTTCAGAGTACATATATATATTACTTATAACCTTTACCCTTACTTCATGCCCTCTGCCATCTTTACTCCATTCCCAACCACCCACTTTCTATCACCTTGCTTATAGCGCCTATCACCTTCAATCCTAACCCCTCACGCTTATCTCTATCACCCCCTGAAGCCTGACAGGTACCCTAGTTAAAAACTGTAGTTTATCATTTCCTTTCTTTCTTACTTAAGTCTTAAATGTCATGCTTCACATTTAGAAGTACTGACTAGAAGTTCAATGAAGTTATTCATAAAGACCTACTGTGTTTACATTAGCAGTTGCAGTGCTGGCTGCCAGTTTGTCTCAGAAATGGGATGGAGAATTAAGTCTTAATGAAGGCTGTAAACTCTTTGGTGCAGGGACTTCCTCCCACTGTGTGTCTGTACAGCACCTAGCACAATGGGGCCCCACGACCGGTCATGCCTTTTGGAATGATTGCAATAGAAATAATAAATAACAGTAATATAATAATGAACACAGTTACTTGCTGGGTGCATTTTTAACCGTGTAAACTCTTTATCACAACTATTTGTATGTGTTTATATATCTGTTTGTATTCCAACAGCTCTGCTTCATAGCCTGTGTGGTCCTACAGAGAAGTCATAATACTGCATGTGTGATATCCCATTAAGTTTTCAGGGATTCGGTTAATTCTTTAGCACATTTTTCTTACATTTAGGATGTTATATAAATGATATAAATAACAGAGATGGGTTAAAGTTGCAAAATTCAGAACTAGATTCCAGTCTAGATTTGCAACACCCCTAAAGTTCAGAAATTGCGAGCTTTAGGATTTTAGTTTAGCCCATTATAAATTCTACCACTGCAGCTAACAACAGTGGCAGAGCCAGGACTACAGTACAGGACTCCTGGTTCCCAGTTAGATATGGGCCATTGGTAAAACTTAGATCCAAATCTAGTTTCCCTTAGCCAAAAAGTAACCTATGTTCCATAACTTCTAAATTCTCTGTGATCTGCTCCAGCATTATCACCACAACCTGAGAGACACATTTAGATGAACAAATGACTTGAACTTTAAACTGTGCTTTCAGTAGTAGAGAATTACTATTCTGACATTATTGATGTGCAAACAGCTTCACAGCTTGTAGCAGCCTCTTAAATGAAACAGTAACAGTAGACCCAGGGGTGAAGATGAGGTTATATTTAAATAGTCAGAACTTCAGGAATAAAATCCAGACATTTCTAAACATTTTACTGTATCCCAATGATATCACCCCTGGAGTTGGTCTGTCAATTTCTATTGACTTTAATGGGAGCTGTAACACACATTTTCCAAGATAAGCAGACCCCACACTATTGCACTCCAGGTTACCCAGTCTTTTAACTCCCAGCCCACTGATTCTCAACAGTGTGTAGGCAGAGCTGTGCTTTTAGCTTTAAAGGTATTAATCTTTGTAGGTGCATCTTTTCAACAGATTTCCATTTCATTAATTTGCAAGAAAGAAAAACTAAACTATTTGCCCCAAACTGCTCCATTTTTGTTTTCTCTATCACCCACCTGCAAGTATCACATCATACTGAAATCCCAACTGTAGAAACCAGTATCAGAATAAACATAAAAAAACATGAAGTAATGAGAGATCCCTAAAGGCCCTGGCCATTCTGAGACACAGAATAGTCAGTACACCTCTACCCCGATATAACACGGTCCTCGGGAACCAAAAAAATCTCACTGCCTTATAGGTGAGACCGCGTTATATCGGGTACGGTCCAGTACAGTACAGCGTACTGGCAAGAGCCGGTACACCATGCCGGACTGGACCAGCTTCCCCAGTGGTGATTTAAAGGGCCTGGTGCTCCAGCCGCTGCAGGGAGCCCTGCACCCTTTAAATCACCACCGGAGCTCTGGCAGCGGGGCTCGGGCGGGGATTTAAAGGGCCCGGAGCTCCCCGCAGCGGCTGGAGCCTCTTGCCCTTTAAATCACTGCCTGGGCTCTGGTGGTGATTTAAAGGGCCGGGGGCTCCACATGAATTCGGATATAACGCAGTAAAGCAGCGGGGCTCGGGTGGCGCTTTAAAGGGCCCGGGGCTCCCCACTGCTTTACCGCGTTATATCTGAATTCGTGTTATATCGGGTCGCGTTCTATCGGGGTAGAGGTGTACAAGTTGTTGGACGGCAGTGTACATAGGCCACTATATTTTAGATACTTTGAGACTGGAAAGCCAGTCTCTAAGACTGTCCTTTGTGTTTTGCCTTGACAACTCTTTGGATCAAATTTACAGGATTTTTTTATAGTGATACTCAATATTTTAATGCATGCTAGCATGAGTTACTCAAATGGAGAAATACATCCCATTTCATTCTTTTTTTAGTCATCACTAGTTTATAGTTTCCTGTATCTGTTATTCTTGCTCAGAAACCAAAGTATGCCTGGAATTGTAATTTGGAAAAATGTTGTGGACTTGTGGTAGTGATGGCATTGACTACATGCCATATCCCTCTTAATGAGCTTTGTCATCTCCATATCAAGTTCTGTAATGAATGCTATTTGATCTGCAACAATCCACAGCATTTTTCAGAAACCAATTTAACTTCCATACAGCCACATATAATGAACTGTAATATATAAAATCTATTCTGATTATAATCAGATTATAATAATATCTGGCAGATATTTAACAACCTCCACCCTAGAATAAAATATGGTGTATGGTATTTTTCTTGGAAAAATATCCTTGGCTCTTTAGAAGCCATGATTTTGCATGACTACCTCTTTTCAACAACAATGAAATCAGGGTAATCAAAAACATCACTCCAGTTTGCTGCAACCAATTTACCATCTCATGCAAAGCAATGAGGGACAGCACCAAGTTGATGGATCTATGCCAGGTTACATCAGCTAAGGATCTGGGCCTGAGTCTGTGATTTGCTGGCAGAGGCAAAGGCAGAGGTGGATGTGAGTGTGGCTAGTACTCAAACAGTATGGCATTGTCTACACTACGAAGTTAGGTCAACATATGCTGTATTAGATCGAGTTAATAATGTATGTGTCTACCGAGTCCCTTCCGCCGACCTAAAAGGCTTGTGAAGTCGCTTTCTGTACTCCACCTCCGTGAGAGGCGTAGCGCTTCAGTCGACAACCACGCATTGACATGGGAATAGTGTAGACACTGCGCTGTGTAATTCGAAGGAATTGGCCTCCAGGAGGTGTCCCACAGTGCTCTGCTGTGACCGCTCTGGAAAGCACTTTCAACTCCACTGCACTTCAGCCAGGTACACAGGAAATAGCTGCCCACCTGTTAAAGCCCTGGGAATTTTTGAATTTTCATTTCCTGTTTGATCAGCATGGATAGCTCGTCAGCACAGCTAACCATGGGTGCTCAAGGCTGCAAACGCGCTCCAGCATGGAGCACACAGGAGGTGGTGATCTTATTGCTGTGTGGGGAGAAGAGTCTGTGCAGGCAGAGCGCCAAACCAGCAAAAGAAATGCTAACATCCATGCCAAAATCATGCAGGGCATGGGGGAGAAAGGCTACACCAGGGACACACAGCAGTGCTGAAAATAAAGGAGCTTTGGCAAGCGTACCAGAAGACAAGGGAAGTGAACAGTCACTCTGGTTCTGAGCCTCTTTATACTATCAGAGTGATGTAATTGAGAATCAGACCCTCAGAGTGATGGAAAATTGGCTCAAGCAACAAAATCTGAATCCAACTCTAGATTTCGAACACTGCAAAGTCTGGAGTCATTGAGATATGGCTTAGCTCAATATAAAGATAGGGGCCACTTCCAAAATTTGGATGTGGATTCAGTTTTAGTTCTTACTGTCTGCCCCATCCCTTTCCCCACAAAGTTCAGGGATATTCAGGACCAGGTTCAGGGCCAACTCTTGTAGAGATTGATGTTAAAGGGAAACCATCAATTTGATGATCACATTTTGTTCCTGAACGTTTTGTACCTATTATAGTTAAAAGATTCTGATAGAAGTTAGCACACACACAAAAATTCCATTTTTCAGATTGTTGCCTTTTCTGCATGTGACGCCACTTTCTGTGTAGTCAGTTATCCTGTTCTCTTCTAGTCAGTTTCTCTCTTCCTGAAAAGTTTCTTAATTGGAGAACAGAATTATCATATTATGGAGAATGTTAAGAAGCTTAACTATAGGCATTGTTGCCAACTCCACATTTAAATGTTTATTACATGTATTACAGTAGTGCCTAGAGGCCTCAATGAAGACTGGAATCCTGTTGTGCTAGGTGCCATGCAATTATACAGTAAGGAAAATAGTAAAGAATATGTTCCATGCAGAGCTGTTCAGCATGCATATAAGGACTTTTGATTTACTACACATTAAAAAAAAACTCTCTGATGTTTGTACCATCACAGTCACTATGTTCTGTACAATGATCTGGTTAGACAGGAATTCTTGTTGGACTGAACTGAGAGTAATCAAAATGCAAAAAAGCTTTAAAGCTGAACTTAACAGGCAAGAAACTTATGTTACCCCATCTTTGCTTAACCCAGTACTTTCTTCCTCTACTCATAATTATTTTTCTACTGACCCTCATGATTTTACCACCCAATGAGCAGTGTAGATTGCTCTTCTCCTGGCATGTTTGGTAGTCCAGCAAAGAGACAAATGTCAAGAATATTTTTCCTAATTAACTTTTCTATTAAAGCATTCTTTATTGAATTTGGCTGGGAGTATCAAAAGAGCCTAAGGGAGTTAGATGCCTAAATCTCATTGAAATAAATTCGAAACCTAACTTATTTGGAGGTTGGTACTGATTTCCTACACCTTGCTTTTAAGACGCACAGTAAAGAAAAACAATTTCAGGGACCAGGTGTTTATATGTATATTTTCCTAGAAGAAGAACTAACACTTTGGTAACCCTGCAGGGAAAATAGGCTCCAGGAAACAATCTTTTTAAAAACTTGGGTGTGTGCAACAGCTTGTTTATTTTGTGCACACAATGACTACTGTTGTGTGTCCAAACTATATAGTCACATAGATTAGGTGTACAAAATTGCACATACATTTTGGGTGCCCAGCTTTTAAAGAAATCAAATCCAAGATCTCTGATTCCTAAAGTCAAAGAGATAGTTGAAAACCAGGGAAGAATTACACTGGAAATGGAAATGTATGCACTTGCATAAGAATATGTGACTCTGCTGCAGTCAAGGGATTTGCTTCTGCTCTTTTCAGGAAGCAACAGGCTTCTTTGGTCCACAGGCTATATATTTTCTACCTAGAGAGGTTCAGATGTTGTTGTTTGGAACACAGTTTCCTGTTAACAAGTTTGCAGTTACCATAGCACGTCAAACTCATGTTTCACACGCAATCCAATCACAAATACCGTACAGCTGAGGAACTGAAAGTTCTTAGTAAAAGTTAAAAAAAAACATGTGGGCTGAGCCACTATAACTGCACCTGCAGTAAAACAAATGTTATTTTCCCCCCATTAATAAAGGAGGCAAAACCCTCTGCACGGCAGAGCTATTCACTCACTGCCCCTCTCCTAACCGGGTTCTATATTCAGCTATATTCTATATCAGGGATCAGCAACCTTTGGCACGCAGCTCGCCAGGGTAAGCACCCTGGCGGGCCGGGCCAATTTGTTTACCTGCAGCATCCGCAGGTTTGGCCAATCACGGCTCCCACTGGCTGCGGTTCGCCGCTCCAAGCCAATGGGGGCTGTGGGAAGTGGCACGGGATGAGGGATGTGCTGGCCACCGCTTCCCGCACCCCCCATTGGCCTGGAGCGGTGAACCGCGGCCAGTGGGAGCTGCGATCGGCCGAACCTGCAGTTGTGGCAGGTAAACAAACCAGCCCGGCCCACCAGGGTGCTTACCCTGGCGAGCCGCGTGTCAAAGGTTTAGGGCCGGCTCTAGGCACCAGCCAAACAAGCTGGTGCTTGGGGCGGCACATTTTTAGGGGCGGCATGGCCGGCGCCAGAATGCCGCCCCTAAAAATGTGCCGCGGGCCGCCCTAGCTCACCTCCGCTGCTGCTGCCTGGGAGGGAGGGGGAGATCCCGAGCAGCCGCGGCGCGCGAAACAGCTGTTTCGCGCGCCGCTGCTCCCCCTCCCTCCCAGGCTTGAGAGCGCCGCGGCCGCTCGGTGTCTCCCCCTTCCTCCCAGGCTCTCAAATCTGGGAGGGCGGGGGAGATCCTGAGCGGCCGTTTCGTGCGCCGCTGCTCCCCCTCCCTCCCAGAGGGGGGGCGGCCAAAATTGTTTTTGCCTTGGGCGGCAAAAATTCTAGAGCCGGCCCTGCAAAGGTTGCCGATCCCTGTTCTATATTCAACTTTAACAGAGGGCCAGATTCTGTCCAGAGCCTGCACAGATGTGTAAGGAACTTCCACTCCCACCTCCTTTGTATTGTTGCACAGAGTCTGACCAGAATCCTGATGGGGAACATAGTCTCTGCTTTGCAAGACCTAGAAAGTAGAAGGGGTAAGGGCAGAGCCAGCACTTTGCCTGTGCCTTCTACACACCAGCCAGCAATGTTGGCCAGGTGGGGAGAGAGATGTATGTTGTAATCTCTTCAATAGCAATAGAGCAGATGGGCCAACATGTGCTACCTGGAAGATCACAGAAGATAATTTGGTTATTTAAGCCAAAATGCCTGTTGGGGGCTCTGGATGCTGTGCTTCCCCTTAGCACTCCTTCTAATACACAGGATGGTGCCTAAAGGATAAATATAACCCAGAGTTTGTGCCTGTACCTTCTATTTCTCCTCAGGTTACTAGAAATTATTCCTTCACAAATCATCTGCTGGCAGAATTTCAGGAGAGTTTGGAGCTAATTCTCCATTTGCTTTTATTAGTGTATATCAGGAGGAACTCTACTGAATTCACCAGAAGTTATCCGTTTAAAAGCAGTGTAAGTGAAAGGAGATTCGGGCCTGTTATCTGTACGCAGCCAGCAGATTTGATTGCACAGTTTTACTATACATATGCTCAGATACAGCTTGCAGTATCTATTATTGTTCCAGCACTTTCATCCACTACCAAGCCAAGAAACTATGTTAACCATTAACATGGGCACTCCACTATACATGAGGTAAGAGAAACTGGGAGAAAATCAATTGTAGAGGGAGCATATGTGGGACCAAGTACAGTAAACAAATAGTGCAGTTTTGGTCTAGATGCATTTTAGTTTATTTTAATATGGGCTGCAAAAATCCACATCAAGTAGAAAAAAGTGTTATTTCCAAAACTTGTATCGGTCTCAAAAGAAAGGGCTGTGTGCTGTTTACTGTTGACAAGCAACATTTGCACTCAACAACCTTTCCCCAGTGAACTGGGATATTTTCCCAAGTAAAACTGATATACAACCGCTTTTAGAGGAGAATTTGTACCTTTATAAAATTCAAATGTAAAATTACAGAGTGTGACACAGTCCCCAGGAGAGAGACACACTAATTTGTATGCAGATTATCTGATGATCACACAGTGATGTACCCACAGGATAGTTGCCATTTGGAGATTTCTTGTCACAGTGAGCTGTTCCTATATGATAACACCTGCAAAAATCACACAGTGTATAAATAGGTTTGGAAGTATTCGATTTTTATCCATAAATGTCAATTTCACGTACATAGAGACCAATGAAAAATATTTCTATTGCTAATCATAATTTATATATAGGCAAAGTAAGAAAAATACTGATGGAGAACTTATTAGGAAGGCTACGATTTAGTCATGGGTATTTTTAATAAAAGTCATGGACAGGTCATGGGCAATAAACAAAAATTCATGGACCGTGACCTGTCCATGAGTTGTAATATAAATACCCCTGATTAAATCTTAGCTGGGGGGGGGGCCGCTGCACGGGAGGCCCCCAGAGGAAACCGCTGCTGCTGGGGGGAGTGCTGCGGGGGGGGGGCTGGAGGAGCCGATGCTGGGGAGCCTGGGAGGCCGCTGCCCAGGCAGGGCCTGGGGCCAACGGCACAAGCTGCCAGGGGTCGCTGAGCAGCGGCTGCTCCGGCCACCCCTAGGACCATTGCTGGGGGCTGCCAAGTTGTGGCTGCACCGGCCACCCCTAAGACCACTGCTCAGGCGATCCTCGGGGCCAGCCGCTCCCGCGGCTGTTCGGTCAGTCCCTGGGACCAGTTGCCCGGGGTCGCCTGAGCAGTGGCCAGAGTGGCTGTTCCCAGGGCAGCTCCAGCAGCGGCCGGTGCAGCTGGGTGCAGTGCCACCCAAGTGGCTGGCTGCGAAGCCACTCCAGCAGCTGCCAGTGTGGCTGGCCCTGGGGCCGCCTGAGCAGCTAACTCTAGGGCCAATGGCTTGGATGGCCCTGGGGTCACCACACTGGCCACTGCAGAAGTCCCGGAGGTTGCAGAAAGTCACGGAATCCCTGACTTCCACGACCTCCATGACAGACATGGAGCCCTAGTTATTAGAGTTTGATTTAAGGATATTTTCTTTGTATATTTTGACATGTGATGCTAACAATTTGTGTCTTAACAGTTATAAAGCTTTAAATTTTTTAATCTTAATGTGTGCTGCCATGGAATAAATATTGTCTGGCCCCCTCCAATAATAATCCACAACTGACAAAATGTAAATTGATAAAAATTGAAAAATGCTTACAGATAAACATTGATACTATCCATTGAAACGATAAAATAAATATGCCATTTTGCCAAGCCTATGTATAAAGAAACAGTACTGTCTTTTGGATGAGATAGAGCATAACATGCCTGGGGCTTGTCTACATGGTGCATTATTCCCCACCAGAGGGGTGTACATTTTAGTCTGCTCCAGTGTCTTGTGCACTAACTAGCCCAGTGGATCCTGCTGGTGTGCACTAAAAGTTCCCCCGTGTGCATTAATGTAGTCCTGTTTCAAATGTAGTCCCTAATGAGCAGTAGGGAACTTTTAGTGCATGGCAAGAGGCTCCCAATGGGCCAGTTACTGTGTGGCAGTCTAAAATTTACACCCCCCTTGTTGTAGACTAACGTACTGTGTGGACAAGCCCCTGGTCACTAATGGTCCCACACCACTTTCTACATTACAACACAGAAAATTGGAATCTGCCTAATAACTCCCCTCGCAGGTGCCATTGGAGAAATTATACTTCACTGCTCTCCTAAAACTTCCTTGAAAATGATTAGGTCAAATAAACTCAGTGCTGATTGACACTTTGTACAATTACACCTGACATGAAAGGGATTATGCAGAATGTTAGTGCTGGATTTCTCCAAAGTCTGCAAAAAGAGGCCAACAGATCAAATTCTTCTACTCTGACTTCCACTGATAGAATCCCAAGGAAGTTAACTGAGTGGAACTGAGAGAAGGATTTGGCCTTAGGAGTGTATTGTTCAGGAAGAGAAGTGGATCTATTATTATTAGCCACACAATATTTAATATTGAACTGTAAGATTACAAAGCATGGATGTTTTATTTTAGCCAGGAATGTTTTTGAAATACCAAGAGCAGTTTGCTCACTGCAGCAACCCTAAGCCATTTTATACACACAAAAATGATGTTCTTCAAAGTTTATCAGTTGGCAAGATAATTCCTCTTAAAAGCAGAAGTTCAGCATGAATGTGACAGTGCAACAAGCTATGCGGCAATAACAGTCAACCCAAATATTTGTTACTGTGTATGCTGCTGTGAAATAGGGCTATATACACTGGAAGTAGTACTAACATTATCAAACCAGCCTCAACCAGTCAAAGGCCTAATGAGGTGCAGGGTCTGAATGATGTAGAGTGAATGAACTAAATGAAAATGCATTAATAACTGTGGAACTGCAGTTACTATCTGGGATTTTTCCCCCTTGCAATATTGAATCTGAATTTCACAAAGCAACATTTCTTAAACCAGCAGGGTGAAATAATATGAGATTTGTTTGGAATAAAAGGTACAGCTTATGTGAATTGAACGTATGGAATAAAATAAAACACAGACCACATTTGACCTTCAGGCAAAACAAAAGGGATGAATGTAAATAGGGGAAGAATTTCAATGAAGATGGGATCATTACCTGCAATTTTTTGTAGCTGAGCCTCTTCTGAGACAAACACGTGCCACATGTCACTTAAGAGGTGGTTTCAAATGGATCCATATTTCTAGCCCCCCCTCAGAGTTGTGTTTGGCAGTGTGTCAGTTTATATTTTATACAAAATATGTGGTACTGCATTGAGCATAGTGTATGGGCAATTATGATATTGGTATCAGCAGTGTTTGTACTATAAGAGACATGGACAGAATTTATACTGGACTAAAAACTTATCTCTTGGCACAAATCTGTAAACTATTTTGGTAGCTGAGCTCTCTTTTAAAGGGGGGGAATATTCTAATCTTCCTCTGGGATCAGGGGCCTCTTTTACTGTCCTCACACACTAAAATGTTGCTGGGTTTCAGTGGTAGCCGTGTTAGTCTGTATCAGCAAAAGAAACGAGGAGTCCTTGTGGCACCTTTGAGACTAACAAATTTACTTGGGCATAAGCTTTCGTGGGCTAGAACCCACTTCATCAGATGTATGAAGTAAAAAAATACAGGAGCAGGTATAAATACATGAAAGGATGGGGGTGCTTTACCAAGTGTTAGGTCAGTCTAATGAGATAAATTAATTTAACAGCAGGATACCAAGAGAGGAAAAATAACTTTTGAAGTGTAAAGAGAGTGGCTCATTACAGACAGTTGACAAGAAGGTGTGAGTAACAGTAGGGAGAAATTAGTATTGAGGAAATTAAGTTTAGGTTTTGTAATGACCCAACCACTCCCAGTCTGTTATTGAGTGACCAGAGAGATTGAAGTGTTCTCCTACTGGTTTTTGAGTGTTATGATTCCTGATGTCAGATTTGTGTCCATTTATTCTTTTGCATAGAGACTGTCTAGTTTGGCCAATGTACCTGGCAGAGGGGCATTGCTGGCACATGATGGCATATATCACATTGGTAGATGTGCAGGTGAACGAACCCCGGATGGTGTGGCTGATGTGGTTAGGTCCTATGGTGCCATCCCTTGTGAAGGTATTCCCCCTTTCCCTCCTGACAGGCATCACAATACTGGGCTCCAGCTCCCATTCTTTTCCTCAGCAGCAAGGATAGTCTTGGTGAGGGAGTCATTTGGGAGAATTCTCTTTTCTCACTCTTCATCCCTTCCCTACTGTCATCCAGTCTGTTTGGATTTTTTAATTTTATTCAGCCATGGCTCCTTCCCACACCATTCCTGGGCTGTCCTCCTTTCTCCTCCCTCCCTGTTGCTGCCCACTATAACTATCCTACATCCCATTTGCTCCCTCTCAACCCCTGCTCTCCCTATCCTTCATCTTGCTCATGCTCTCACACCATTTGTTCAGCCCAAAGCTTTTTTATTATTATTTCTATTGATTTACAGAGGCCACCTCAGGTCACCACCTCCTATGTTCATCCACAGGTTTCCCCTTCCCCCTGCTCCATTTGAGTGCAGGTCTCCACAAGTCCCACAAGGCCCTCCTGAGTGAAGGGAGGCAGCCAGAAATCCAGTCTCTTATAAGCGAGCCCAGAAATATTTGCCCTTGCAAGTTCAAATCTCTGGAGAATACCTCGTTGAACTTCTGAAGTTTAGTTTTGCCTGGAATTTGTAATAACAGGAAAGAGAAATATACAGCCTTTCAGTGCTTGGAATGGCAAAGTGTCATGTGGTTAGGAAAGGTATGTCTGGGATTATCGTATAGCTGTTACTCAACCTAGACACAGAGGAGCTTTGTGCGGTGAGTTGAGGCATCTTTAGCAAGGCAGACCAAAATACAGACATACGGCTGAGGCTGAACTGGTTTAGACTGACACAGACAAGTTACAATCCTGAGCACAAGACATTAAAATTTTTTCTGTTAGAAAAATAAAATCCCAGTGTTGGCCATCTTCAGACTAAACTTTTAGCACAGGGCAGAGCTTCTATTCCTCAGGACCTCAATTTGGAGAGTCAAGGAGGTAATCTGTGGATCATCACCACTAGGCAGAGGTCAGTTGCTCTTTGTAGAGCTAGAAAGAAGGAAAGGCTGCTTGTTTTTCCTATAAAGTTTCCATCCCGAGCTATTACATTATTATCTGAAGTTTTATTCGATTTCTAGCCATAAAATAAAGAAAGCAGAGAGGGGACCTTAAAAACCAGATATACTGCTCATGTTTCCAAACACTGGCATTGAGACAGAATTATTGTGAACAGTATAGACAGATGTTCTTATACAGAAAGTAGAGTAGGGCTTTCTATTCCTGGGTACCTACTTCCAATTAACTTAGTGATATCAGAGAGAGAAAGTGAGTCATAGAAACCTGACTGAAGTAGGAAAAAAATCCCTAATATAATAAGAACAACGAAAAGAAGTTTTCTGCAGAGATGTGCCTGTATAATAAAATTTGTGCAATACTTATAGTGAAAAGAAGGGTTGGAAAAATCCCTATTGTAATTTAGGAATTTAAACAAGGTTTTTTAAAAAGCTATCCTGAAACCTTCTAAGCATTTTCAAAGCCAGCTTGGAGATGAAGGTCCAGATTTTTAAAGGTATATAGGTATTGCTGTTCTCAGCACTGCAAAAGTGTCCAAATCACTTTTGAACATGAGAATTAGGCTCTTAAATCCATTAGGCTTTGCCACACTAATCGCAGCACTACCTCGATACCTTTAAAAATCTGGGCCATATTGCTTATTTGGTGAAAATTATGCTGGCAGAAAATGGCATTCAAAAAGAAAAGAAACTGGCCAATTTCTTATTTCCATATGGTACAGAACTGACCCACACTTCTGCCCCCAGGATGCATTTGGTTTACATTTTATGCAAAACCTTTCTCAACTGGAACCCTTAAGACCAGACCTTCGAGGATTAGTTTATAAGGAGCTTGTAAATCATATTATTGTCAATAGGCAAGACACCATTGTACACAAATTTTATGTAGGCCAAAGAGTTCAGGCAAGAGATTTCCATGGAGACCATTAAAGCACACTAGGAAATTTTCAGTTTGTGCCAGCAGGGTCTACACAGACCAGTTAGTTATGTCCTGTGTCATACACAGGGAAGGTCAAAGATGATAAAATCTAGCACAGACACAGAGATCAGTTGCATATGGCAGAGCCATCACCAAATTCTTGCCAACTTGTGACAGAGACTTCATTATTACCATCAGCAGCACCAGTAACTGTATTAGACCAGAGAACTCTAGTACTTCTACAGATTCACATATATGTGAGGAAGTAGAGGAACTAACTACAATTATCTACAGACACCACATTTCAGCAGGTTCAAGAAAGTGACTATGGGAAACCAAGAAAAAGATAATCAAGGGACTTTTTCACACCAGTCCTACTCAACTAGAGAGAGACATTTACTTACCTATCCTAACAATTACGTGTTAGTTAACTAAACTTGACTGTATTTGTAGTGCAATTTATTCTGTGCAACAATAAATTTTCATGTCTGTGAAGTAATATATTGGTTCCTAAAACAACAATTGGAATTTATCTCTCCGCTCCTAATAATTATTCTCCCTTGTTTTCTTCACAGACTGATGAAAGTTCTAATCACCCGTTCCACCTGTTCAAAGGCCTTCATCTAGTCACAGGCTCCATTACACCACCACCATAAACTGCAGTTACTCTTCCCCCTCTCCTCTTGCTTCCGACAACAAAGTAGAAACAGGACAACCCCTTTCCATCAACATGTTCTTCAAGGTGGCTTAGCTGCCAAATTGTAATGGCCAGTGCTCCACATCTGGGCTCTGGTAAATTGAGAAATATGTAAAATATTGAGAACTACATGCACTGTTAATTTGCTAGGAAACCTCTTACCCCTCCCCTCCCCTCAATGTTTAAAAGAATGTTTTATGAAACTAAAGGGCCAATTAATTCAGCCCTAGTGTAAGCAGAGGAAACAACTGTGTAAAAGTCAAAGGTTCTGATGTCAAGATTCACACGCACAGTATTCTGTACAATTAGCCCCAAATATTACAACAAGTTATAGTTTTGAGAAGGTTACTACTGGCTTCTAGAGTATTGTGTATTTCTAAGGGCAGAGGAAGCAATTTCTCCATGTGACTCGATTAAAAGTTACTTTAATAACACAGAAGTGGAGTTCTCCACTGATGGATGATATAGAATATTTTCTTAAGAGCATTCGCAAACTACCCATTCAATAGTTTCTCTGGAGAAATTGGCCTATAAAAGACCATCATAACAGACAACATCTTAGAAATGTGGGGCCAGAGCCTCAATTCATGTAAATAGCCATAACTCTGCTGAAGTCATTAGAACGACGCTAATTTAAAGGACTTCAGCTTCTAGGGTTGTCAGTTAGCTATCTATTATGGGCCCTGCATCCCCCTTTTAAAAGTCCCCACCCCATGCCCCCCAATTTTTTTTAAAAAGAATACAAGCCAGATCCTCAGTGTAGTTACCCACACACAAGGCACAGCACAGGCAGTGCCAGCTTCCACCACACTTCTTGCCAGTGTGCCTCAATCCTGAACTTGGGGAATCACCTCTAGAGTAAGGGATTAGGTCAGATTCCTTTCTTGTTCAGTCCTTGGCCTCTGCGGAGACTGCCAACAACACTGCCAATTAGTGTCAGCTATGCTGATGGCGTTCTGAGTGGTCCAACGGAAACTGGACTGAGGTCACCAGCTAATTTTATGTTGGCCACTGAACAGCCATGACATACAACAAATTTTGAACACAAGGGCTTTGAACTGGTATCGAAGAAGTAAAAAGCACAGTATGGGGTTCATGTTTTAAAGTGTGTTTTTAGCTGAGCTTGATGGATCAATTGTATTGCCTATGAAACCCTCCTCTTTTAACTTTAGTATTGATGTTTCCATATGTTCTTTAATTATTCTATTGACTCCTTCCATTTTCAAATTTATAGAAGAAACTCAGCATAATATTTAAATCACACAAACACATTCCTAGAGATTTTCATCTCTAAGTTATTCTAAACATTTTCAGCAAAGTAGCTTAGTCATAGAGGAAGAAACGTTATAACACATTAAAAGAGAAACCCATAAAAATCTCTGTAGTTTAATTCCTGTGAAAAAAATGTTCTTATAATTATTGCAGTTTACTGCAACTCTACAGCTCCATCTAATGAGTGTTCAGTCTATAGAATGGCAATATACAAAAACCTGTAGGAGAACACTTCAACCTCCCTGGACACACAATAGCAAATTTAAAGGTAGCCATCCTGCAGCAAAAAAAACTTCAGGACCAGACTTCAAAGAGAAACTGCTGAGCTACAGTTCATCTGCAAATTTGACACCATCAGCTCAGGATTAAACAAAGACTATGATTGGCTAGCCAACTACAAAAGCAGTTTCTCCTCCCTTGGTGTTCACATCTCAACTGCTAGAAGAGGGCCTCATCCTCCCTGATTGAACTAACCTTGTTATCTCTAGCCTTACTCACTCTTGCTTGCATATTTATACCTGCCCCTGGAAATTTCCATTACATGCATCCAAAGAAGTGGGTATTCACCCACGAAAGTTCATGCTCCTATATGTCTGTTAGTCTATAAGGTGCCACAGGACTCTTCGCTGCTTTTACAGTCTATAGAAAGTCATAATTGTCCTTGTCCTGACTGCCTTTGAGCTCATGTGATAATTCTAATTCATAATGTGGCGGTATCATTTTTTTAAGTATAGAAGTATATGTATTTTTGCAACAAGGTACATTGATAAAACTTTTAGCCTACAACAGACTTCTACACCTGTTCAATGGTGAAAATTCATTTTTTCTATCTCAAGTCTGAGTAACTGGGCTTTATGCAAGTGAACTGGAGAGGAGCAGGCACTGGGGAGCTGAAAAACAATATCTAACTCAGGGCCAAGGAGGATACAAGTTATAAAAGTGTTGGGCGGGGGGGAACTGTCTGCTTAAATTCTGGCAACATTTTTGTGATTCTCTTCACTTACTGTGTCAGCCAGGGCACAACCAAACAAGGAGAAGTCACTAAGAGTTCATCTTGCAGGAGCTGAAGGCCTGCAGACACAGCAGATGCAAGTTTCGTTGTCTGGAAGTAGTTTTCTGGGAGACCCTATTTCTCATAAGCCACACAGTAGCAGTGAAGGGTGCTGGGGAAGCTTTTGCTGTCACCTCCCCGGGCTGAACTCTCCGGAACCACTGGCAGGACACTTTCAGCTGGGGGTCCTGTTCTCTAGGATCTGCTTCCCTGGTGGTCCAACACAGTCAGAGTCCATCAAGCTCCAGGATACAATTAGTTTACTGGGTTTATTACCTGTTTTGTTTCGTTTTATTGTTTGTTGATTTTGATCACGTTGCTCCTCAGAATGATAGAGTTAACATCATTGAGAGCAGCAGTAGTTCTTTAATGCTATCTATCCCTGGTAGTTATGTAAGATATATATTTTTAGTTGCACAATAAGCGCTAGTGGCAAAGGCTATACTCACTCGGTAAAATTAGAAAAATTAAAAATGATTTAATTGAAGAAGACAGTGCTAATGCTGGAATACTGAGTGGAAAGAATAGGAGATGCTGGAAGGGCACTATAGTCAATGGAACGAGTAAAGCTACAGTATGTGCAGCAGACAGTGTGTAGGAGGAAGTTGTTTGTGAGGCAAGATTAACTATTGTTCAAGGCCACGACAAAACTAACTCCTGCTATGCCCTCTCCAGCTTTGTGAATACCACTCTGACTGATAAAATCATAGCTCTTGTAAGTCAGTCTTTTTTAAATGGTTGAAAACGTTGTGTCAGACTCAGCCATGTTGCAAGCAGGTGCTATGCCATGTTAGTTGATGGAGCTGTGCCAGTTTACATGCTGGTTAAATTTAATCCATTGGCTTAAAAGGCCACTGGGACAATTGAACCTCAAAGACTGCATTTTCCCCCTCTCTCCCTTTTCTCAATCTGCTTGTTATCGTGCACAGAGAATCACTTCCACTAGCATACCTCCAACTAGTCAGGCTGAGATCAGAGGAAGGCACTTTCTTAGTTCGCTGTGTGGAGCTTCTGTCTACCAATTACAATCTTGAATTTCACATCAGATAATATGCATGATATATGCACAAAGCAAATCCACCACCTGAGAGAAAACTCAGCTAATTTGTTAAGGCAAATCAAATGTCTGGCCACCAGTCACCAGGTAAAACATTGTCACTTTAGAAATTAATCACAGAAAGGTATAGAAATGCTGCCATGTCTCCTTGGACCAGTGCAGAAAATTGTTATGATGTGATTAGGTCTTATGAATGGCACCAAGGGCTTGATCCAAAGTCCACTAAGTCAATAGAAAGAGTGCCTTTGGCTTTGAATAAGGTCTTTAAACTGCAGGTAGAATTACTGAAAGTGCACACACACAACCAGCTGGATGTATAATGTGATAATACAGAGGTAACTAGGCAAAATTTAATGGCCTGTGACCCACAGGTCAAAGGAGATGATCTAATGGCCCCCTCTGGCCCGAAACTTTATGAATCTATTAACTGGTCCTGTGCTCGTTGAATTAATGCAATTGCATTGTCAGTTATGGGAAATGTGTGAGCAAATTAGATGCACAAATAACTATGCAATTTACATGAACATTGTAGCAAATGGGCCACTGTGGTATTATTACCTTTATTTTTGTCTGGCTATCCTGGAAAAAGGACAGGAGACACTGGATATAGTTTAATTAGGCCATAATGTTATTCTTCAATGTCCAGGAGTACCTAGCAGATAAAAGTGTACAATGCAATTCCATAAATCATTTCAATATATATCCAGAGTGCTTCCATCAGTCCTCCCCCTTACCCATCATGCTGGGACTTCACCATTCCCCCTCTTGAATAAGGGTTACGTAGGGGGGCTCCCTGTGATACCAGTCATGGGCAACCCAAGCCCTCCATTTCTGAGCCTTTAAAGAATACCTCCTTTAAATCCTTGACCAATCAATTTTATCTGATCACTGTATCCCTTCCCTACAGAGTACCTGCACTGGACATCTGCCCCATGTTGACATAAGGAGTTGTGATGTCATAGCTTAAGTCCCGTTTCATATTCACCCCAACTAAGCCCCCCGTCCCCCAACTGTGGGGAAGGCAAAAAATCCACACTTTGCCTTGGCCAATCTGGCAGTCCCCACCCCAAAAAAATCCACTGGGGGGAAGGCAAAAAAACCAAAATATTTTCCCCTGGCTAATCTGAGGGCGAGGGAAAAATTCCTTTCCAGCTCCCCAAGAAAGGAGTGACTAGCACAGTGCCCACAGACCTGGTATTTCAGCATGTCCACAGGTAGGTGCTGCTTTGCCTGGTCCAGGTAAAAGAGCGCTTTCCTTGCTCTGGCATGGACCTATATAGTCCCCTTTCTCTTCCAGTGACCTTGGGAGGGATGGATCAGTGTTCCCACTCTGACCTGGTCTACAGCAAAAAGTAACTCCCTGGCTCTCCATCCCTTAAAGGGGCACACACCTTTTCCAACAAGCCAGACAACAGCCCCCAGTGCTTAATGTGCGGTGAGGTCATTTTAAAGTGCTTAGTGGGATATCCTCTGGAGGATCATTTTTGGGATGTTTCCAAGGAATGCATCTGTCATCAAATCCATTTGACGATAAATATATTTAATGACATATCTGAGACAGAACCAGAGCATAGTTCTGAAAAACATTTACATTTACAATGCTCAGTATCAATAAGATGTATTATAACATGTACAACAGTGTAGTCAAAACTATACATATATCTAGAATATATTTTACAAAGTTCTCCCATAAAACTTCTCTGAATGGCCAAAAACATGAAGATTTTTTATTATAAAAAACACCCCGCAATCTGAATTTCAAAAATAATTCTATGAGACAGTTACAGTGTCATTCTAGTGTACAGTGACGTTAGCACTCCTGGAAGTGTCCGCTTAACCCAGGTAACCCCAACCATAGATTGAGATGGGCATGGCCAGTGACTTTGTAGCCATACGTGTGGTCTTGACTCAGGACCGGTGCTTAGTGGTCAGTCCGCAGTGTTTGTAGCAGAGATACCTAGAAACCTAACCCACTGTCTCCACCATGGGGGTGAAGGGAGTGTACGGTAGCCTTGTAAAATAGAAGTGGACATTAGGGAAATAGTTCAATTCCAGGAACTCCAGGAGCCTACATACCATTTGCAGGCAACTACTCCACTAAATTGGTCTCCAATCTGGAGCCCTGTCCTCAATTCATGTAGCACATAGCCACTTCTTGGAGTAATTATTGGTGTTTCCTTGGTCCCAGGCACTCTCTGGATGGAGGAATTTCAAGCCCTGGAACTCAGGAGTGGAGGGGAAAAAAGGAGTGAAACTGAACCAAGCTGAGTAGTGGAGAGGGGGCACTTCCCAATCTGGCTTCCTCCTGTCTCTCCCTGAGTGCATGGATCTGTGTGGTATGCCGTCCCATGAGTCTCCCTGTAACACACAAGTGGGTAAAAATCCAGACCCAACACAATGTGACACAACTTGCCAGTAGGACTATAATGGGGACCACAGTTGCCAACTTTCATGCAGTAAATAAGCACCCCGATTTTCACAATAAGCCAAAAATCAAGCTAATCCCATTTCAAAACAAGACCAAAACAAGCCAATCCCTAAAAACCCCAGCACTGTGTGACCAGATCCCCCTGGCATGAAGTCTGGGACTGTGGTGGGTCCGCTGTGCACCCCTGACTCTCTTCCCCCCCTTGCCCCTGCTTGCCCCGTCAGGGTTCCCTCTCCACTCTGAGGTACAGATGTGGGAACCCGCATGAAAGACCCCCTAAGCTTATTTCTACCAGTTTAGGTTAAAAATTTCACCAAGGCACAAATCCTTTCCTTGTTCTTGGACGGTATTGCTGCCACCACCAAGTGATTTAGACAAAGATTCAGGAAAAAGGACCACTTGGAGTTCCTATTTCCCCAAAATATCCCCCCAAGCCCATTCACCCACTTTCCTGGGGAGGCTTGAGAATAATATTCCAACCAATTGCCTTTTATTAAAGTACAGACCAGACCCTATATCTTTAGAATGCTAAAAATCAATCAGGTTCGTAAAAGAAGTTCCTCTGTAAAATCAGGATGGAAGATAATTTTACAGGGTAATAAAAAGATTTAAAACACAGAGGATTCCCCTCTAGGCTCAACTTCAAAGTTACAAAAACAGGAATAAACCTCCCTCTTAGCATAGGGAAAATTCACAAGCTAAAACAAAAGATACTCTAATGCATTTCCTTGCCTTTACTTACAATTTCTGTAATTTTAGATGTATTATTTCAGGTATCTTTGTAGGAGTTGGTTTACCTGCTTAGTCTCTCTCTTTGTCCCGAGAGGGAACCAACAAAGAGAGCACAAACAAAACCTTCCCCCTCCCGCCCCCCCAGATTTGAAAGCATCTTCTTTCCCCATTGGTCCTTCTGGTCAGGTGCCAACTAGATTAATTGAACTGATTAACCCCTTACAGGTAAGGTGATTCTGTACCTCTGGCCAAGACGGATTTTATGTTACTGTATACATAAAGGTTGTTACCCTTTCCTTTATATTTATGACACACACCCCTTGCCTGTGCTTGCCAGGAGCTGATCAAAAAAAGAAGCAACAAGCAACAAGCCAAAAATTAGCCAACAAGTAACTCACAAGCCAATTAAGCCAAAAACAAGCCCAATTGCTGCGATTTTGGTGGGTTTGGCATGTCTGGTGGGGACCAATTTGAAAATCATCCCAATCTAAAGCTGCACACACTGGGGAACATATAAAACAAATACATTTAGATTAAATAGATTACCACCATCTTTGTTTATTTTTATACACCTCTACCCCGAAATAACGCTGTCCTCGGGAGCCAAAAAATCTTACCGCGTTATAGGTGAAACCGCGTTATATCGAACTTGCTTTGATCCGCCAGAGTGCGCAGCCCCCCCCCCCCGAGCGCTGCTTTACCGCGTTATATCCGAATTCGTGTTATATCGGGGTAGAGGTGTATTTACAATTTTTTTAGATATAACATTTTAAAAATGCATATGCATAAGCTCAGCACCCTGACAATAATTAAATAATGGTAACAAAACCACCTAGCAGCATAAATGCTAATATGCAAATAAATTAACCTGTCAAAATTCTCAGAGAAAATTCTTCTTCTCATGCCCTATTTTAGTATTCCACTTTGCAAAGAAATTGGTTACTCCAATCAGAAGTTGGAGGGAGGTAGAAAATAGGAGGTAAAATAGAAATCAAGACTCAACTTCCATTAGATAGACATAGCCTCAACAATAAAATAGCTAATAACTAGGGAGGGGACCTGGTGGGAGTTAACACAGCTCCAAGCTATATTAACCCCCAACTGGAATTTGGAATCAGCAAGAGATAATGCCAGGGAAAACAGCTAGGTCCTTAAAGAAAAGTGCCACGGAAGTTAAGAGAGAGCGATAATCTTTCTGGAAGTTTCTTTTTAATCATCCTATAGAATGTAATAGAAAACTAGATCCCTGACGTGATTCTATAGGATGGTTTATAAAAAAAAAAAAAAACCTATATAACTAAGATCATTCTCTATTAAATTCTATAGCTTTTTAGAGCAATTTTGGAGAATCCTATTGTGTTTCTTTAGAGCCTCATTGGTTTTATTCCTAACCAATTCATGGCACTTCTCCATGAGGATTCCCTCACTCTGCTACTTCCCAACAACAATGCATTTCCCAACCACTCCACAAAGATCAACCACATGGAGGGCTGATCTAGCCTCTGAGTAATGACTTCAAGATTTGACTAATTGTTGTTTTAAAGTTATGTTATTTTGTGTTACACACAAGCCTTCCTCCTGTCATTAACTTTGGCTTGGGCACTTTAAAATTGATGCTTAGAATACTTACAGTATAATTTACTGGCCAAAAAATAGATTTTAGTAAAATATAATTGCCCAGTTTGGAGGCTTTTATTATGAAAAAGTGAGCAATAAAAATGAACAGTAAACATAACTAAAGCAACTAACCATAACTAAACTAATGCAAGGTCCACCCAAGGAAAGATTAACCCTCTCTGCGAACAGAGCAGTGTATTATAAAGCATTGAGGTATAAGGAATTTTACTAGAGGTTAACTATGGCTGTATAATGACCACACAGATTATTCTATAGTAGTGGTAACTTTTTATTACATCATATTTCATTCCCTTTTTTGCTGGCCATTTACCCTCATGTCTCCTAGAATCCTTTAAATAATATTGCTTGCAAAGCCAGCCAAAAAGCTGCTCTTGATTCCAAGGAATGTTAAAGAATTTATAAGCTATTTACCTTCCTATCCCTGGAACCACAGACAGTGGAAGTAAAATCTAGACATTTGCAACTCAACACGAGGTATGGCAGGCTAATTTCATCAGTAATGTCAAGGTTTGAGCCAGTGACCTCAGAAGCAAGACATCAGACAGATGCCGAGCCACAATTGCGAATGCCATTTCACTGTATTATGAAAAGTTCTTTCAGAGGAGTTTTGTTTTCGTATGTGTTGCCACCCTGGCATACACCTCAAAGAGAGCCATGCACATTCATAGTCCAGACTGAAATTCTTCCTCCCCACCAAGACTCTGGCAGGCATAAATGTAGACTAGTGCTGGGCAACCATCAAAAGAGTCAGAGGTTTGGTTCAGACAATCTAGATTCAAAAGTTTCTATATTGATCTGAAACTTTTATGTGCAAAACTCATCTGAAAATCTCCACATGAGATTTCTGGAACTTTGATCCACTCAGTCTGAAACTCATGTGGAAATTATTTGTCATGAGTATTTCAGTACTTCCACTTCCAGATCGAGGCAGGAAATGCAGAGGCACAGTAAAATGAAAAATAATTTCAATCAATAGTCCTCCAAATATTTTTAAACCTCGGTGAAGGTTAAGGTCAATTTGATCCCACTTGGTTTGCCTACTCCTTGTTCAGCTGCTGCACATGATTTATATTTTACTAGCTAAAATGCATGGATTCCGAGCAGAACATGAATGGTTTTTCAACATCATTGTTAATATCACTGTCAGGTCTCTGGCCTATGAGCTGTCAACGCTACTGCTTCCTATACCTGATAGAGCAAAAGGGAAAAGATCAGCATAATCCTTGCAGAAATAGAGCAATAGATCCTTCTCACCAGAGCACAGCATGGGAGAGATATTTTTGGTCAAAAGACTAATGGATTTATGAGATGAAATTCTGGCAAAACCTCCCATTGACTTTGATAGGGCCAAGATTTCATTTATGGTGAACACAGAGAACTATAGGCTTATTACAGGGAGTCAGGCAGGCTTTTAGGTTGACCAGCAGCTTTTAAGGTTGACCCCATGCCCTAATGATTCTGGACCCAAGTTGTTTATTGAAAGAAATGCAGGACCGGCTCCAGGGTTTTCACTGCCCCAAGTGGCGGGCGGGGGGGGGGGGGAAGCAAGCCACGATTGCAATTGCGATCGGCAGCACTCCGGCGGCAGCTCCACTGCGCCGCTTTCTTCTTCAGCGGGACTTCTGTGGCAGGTGCTTCAATCCAAGAGGGACCCACCCCCGAATTGCCGCCGAACAACCCGACGTGCCGCCCCTTCCCCTTGGCCGCCCCAAGCACCTGCTTGCTGGGCTGGTGCCGGAGCCAGCCCTGAAGAAATGTAACTCAGTATCAGCTGAGCCCACAAAGAAAGCTGATCTTCTGGTTTACTTGGAAAGCAGTAAAGATTCATACCAAGGGACATGATTTTGATGCACAGAGAAACAATTTGGCCGATCATTTAGTAAAAGAAGGAGCCCCTGCTAGGATTCCATGGCAGTGGAAGTATCCAGAGGAAACACAATCACCTGAGGTCCATGTAATTATTAGGCAGAAAGCATACCAGGAATGATCAGAACCAGAGATGCAAACTTAGTTTATACCTGTGTGTGTCTTGGAAAAATAAGCAACCAGATTTAGACTAGTAGCAGCTCAAGCCAAAGATGATGCTCTCCAGAAAAGGGTTCAAAAGGATGCAGAAGCAGATCCCATTAGCTCTGAATACTCAAATTCCAATAAACAGTTGAGAACTAAGAGTAACCAAAAGACAGGTTCAAGTTGACTAAGGGTCCGTTGTTTTATGTTCATGACAGAGATCAGACACTCGGATTGGTGGTCCCTCTTGAGTATTGAGGGATCATGTTTCAACATGTTCACAATGAGCCATGGGCTGGACAGTGAAAATATAAGGCTAATTATCAGACTCTTTAAGAAATAGGATATTGGCTTTATATGTATCAAGATTACACTTACGGTGGTCTGGCCTGTGGTATGTTCTGTTCATTACAGCCTAACCAGCAGGCACCCATGCAGAAGACAATTAATTTTTACCTTGGAGGCATCTTCAGATGGATTAGATAAGCTTACTAGGGAAATCTAGAAAAGATAAATACTTCCTCTCTATAACCTGTTTGTTTACCAGAGGATTACAGTGTCTCCCAGCATCTGATGAAAGTGCAGGAACAGTTGCCCTTTTTTGCTGCAAAAGTTCCCTCAGTGCCTATGTTTCTGCCCCAGCCATGCTCATTGCTGCCTCAGGCAGGAGCTCAGATGTCTGTCTCCCACCTAAACTCCAGAATGAGCCTGAACCCAGATGGCATTGTCCCCAGCTAACTTGCCTGTGGGGCCCAATCCAGAGCTCAGAGCACCTCTAATTCTACACAAAACGGCGGGGGGGGGGGGGGGGAGATGGAGGTAGCCTCTCTTATAACCTTTAGCCCAGTGGTTAGGGTACACACCCAGGATGTGGGAGAGCCTTTCAATTCCCGCCCCCCCACCTGATTTGAACAGGGATCTCCCATCTCTCAGGTGACTTCCCCAACCCCATGGACTAAATGTTATAAGGGAGACCTCCTCCTCCTGCCTCCAGCCACCTCGTGTGGAATTCGGCAGGGCCTAAGCAACTCTCTCAAGAAATGGCTTAGGCACATAAGGCATCTGACTGTAGGAGAGGGGTTCCCAGCTGTGGTTCACAAGCAGAAACAGGCACCTCCCTGAAGTCCAGAATTAGGTGCGGCACTCCATGAGAGGGCAGGGCTTAGGACACACCCCTCAGCAGCATCTCCTATTGGCTAGCTTAGGCAGCTAAGCCAAGCATGCTGGCTTTTATGGATCACTTCTTAGGTGCCTCTCTATCCCCATTCATTGTACAGAGAGCCATGGTATCTAACTTGGGCTCTGTGGATTCATGATTTTCAAGGCACGTAAAAGTTAGGCATTGCACTAGATCATTAGCCCAAACTGCAATGGATTTTTTTAACTGATGTTGGATAAACTGATCAGCTCACAGGATGGAAGTGTAACACTAGATCTTATTCCACCAAGAAAATTATAACTTAGGGCATTGATCTGGCAAACACTTAAGCACATGAATAACTTCTGTGAGAATCAAAAACGAATTGGAAAGAGCATATTAACTGGTTATTATCCACCCAGGTCCTTAAAGCAGAGATTCATGGACCACCAGTGGTCCGCAAGCTCCATTCAGGTGGTCCGCGGATAGTTCCCTCTAAGGTGCGCGCCTGGGCGGCCGCACACAAGAGAATGAAGGGCCACCCACCTAATTAGTGGAGCTGCGCAAGCGTGGCTCCACTAATTAGGTGCCTGGGCCCTGGAGAAGATGAACATGTAAGGTGAGGTGGTAGCCTTGGGAGGGAATAGGAGGTAGGTGGGAGGGGGCAGTGGGGTGAGAAGAGGGAGTGGGGGAAATTTGGGATGCGCGGGGCTGCGGCAGCCAGAGAAAGAGGTGACTTTCCCCAGCTCCAGGGCTGTGGCTGCTGGGGAGAGACGGCCCTCCTTCCCAGCCTCAGCTCTGTGGCTGCTGTGGCAGGGGAGAGAGGGCTCATCCATTGCATTAGCAAGGTATGACTACTGATATTAAAATATGAGTTGTGTGCTTTTATTTGTAGAACAAAAATTTTTTATTATTATTAAGGTTTTTTATATAGTACTTTTATCCAAAGCGTTTTGCAATAGTTAGCCAACAGTACAAACAACATTTGGAAAGATCATTAAGTGGTCCACCGAGACCCTCGGCAATTTTCAAGTGGTCCACACAAAAAAAAGTTTGAGAACCACTGTCTTAAAGGCTCTGGACCCACATTGCTTGTTGAAAGAAGTGCAATTCAGTATCTTATTTTATTAAAACATTTAAACAAACAAATATAAAATCAAGGAAACATCACCAAAGCTAAATTATTATTAAACTATACATTAAAATAAAAACAAGCAATACAACGACCAAAATATCAAAACAAATCAGCTATTTGAATTGGAGTTAAATCATAAAATGAGTTAAATCATCCAAATAGTTGTAAAAATAATCAACCCTTATAAGTTCCAAAGAGGATTCTAAGAAGGTGGCTGTTCATTTGGTTATAAACCCCTCCTAGAAAGTTAGATCACCTCAATCAGATGTATGACTTAGAATTGGTTAGAAGCTCAGTACTGAAACAAAATTATCTAACATCTGGACCTTACAGCAAATTAAGCTTCTTCCTTAGAATTCTGCTCTTATATGGTAGTGTAATGGCGCGATGACTCACCCTGCGGCGCCTCCTGCTGGTCGTCCAGGGAATTAGCTTTCCAGCCTCCAGAGCGCCCTCTGCAGGCCGGTGTCTCGCCTTGCTGCTGGCCCCTGTGTCCCTCCTGGACCCCGGTGCCCCTCTACATCAGGGTTTCTGCCCCTGCAGTACCCCGAAATCTCTCTGGGTCTCCCCTCCCCGGGGAACCCCCAACCCCCTATCACCACCTCACCTTAGTATACGGCTACTGCCACCATCTAGCTCCCGCTCACTGGGGCAGACTGCAGTGTACACGCCATTCATCACTGGCAAAGGGGGGTTTGGACCTGCTGCCTTCGCCTACCCCAGGCTACCCCTCTGTAGCCCCAGTACCTGTCCTGGCCTTTATCAAGACCTGCAGCCTGGGGGTTCTCCAGCCTTTCCCCAGCCCTGTTCCACTCTAGGTACCTTCCTCAGCCTCTAGGCAGCCAGGCCCTTCTCCCTCAGAAGCTAGAGGGAGAGTCCTCCTTAGCTCCCGGCTTCCCTGGCCTTTATAAGGCCAGCTACGGTCTGATTGGGGCGTGGCCCCAGATGTGGCTGTTTCACCAATCAGCCGAGGCTTACTGCTCTCCCTAGCAGCAGCCCTCACGCAGCCTCAGCCCTGTCCCAGGGCTGATTTCAAGCCCTTCAGGGCAGGAGCGGGTGACAACCCCGCTACAGGTAGTGAACCCTTTCTTTGTCCCTTAACTCCCGTCCTCTCTGTGACGGGTTCGGTCCTTGGGACTGTCACCTGATGTGCTGGAATTACCTCTAAGCCCGTTTTCCCTGCTAGTATGCAACTCCAGAACCCTGCCTTGTTGAGCAAGATATGTTAGCCTGCTGCAACACAGACCCAGGTCTGGTCCACGCCCCCAGACTTTAACCAAAAACTGCTCAGCAGGTCACCTATCTCCAGCACCCAGACACTCAGTTTCCAATGGGATCCAAACCCCAAATAAATCCGTTTTACTCTGTATAAAGCTGTATAAAGCTCATAAATTGTCCGCCCTCTATAACACTGATAGAGAGATATGCACAGCTGTTTGCTCCCCCAGGTATTAATCACTTACTCTGAGTTAATTAATAAACAAACGTGATTTTATTAAGTATAAAAAGTAGGATTTAAGTGGTTTCAATTAATAACAGACAGAACAAAGTAAGTTACCAAGCAAAATAAAACAAAACACGCAAGTCTAAGCCTAATACATTAAGAAACTGAATACATGTAAATCTCACCCTCAGAGATGTTCCAATAAGCTTCTTTCACAGACTAGACGCCTTCCTAGTCTGGGCCCAATCCTTTCCCCAGTACAGTCCTTGTAATTTCCAGCAGGCATCTTAGGTGAAAAACAGGGGCTCTCTCATGACTGGGACCCCCCTTTGTTCTCTTCCACCCTCTTTTATAGCTTTGGCACAAGGCGGGAATCTTTTGTCTCTCTGGATCCCCACCCGTCCTTCTAAATGGAAAAGCACCAGGTTTAAGATGGATTCCACCATTCCTCCTGGGCTGGCTTACAGGAACACAGGAAGGCTTGCAAGTAAACAGAGCCATTTACAACCAATTGTCCTAATCAATGGGAGCCATCAAAATTCTAAACCATCATCAATGGCCCACACTTTGCATAATTACAATAGTACCTCAGAGTTATACTTTATATTTCTAGCTTCAGATACAAGAATGATACATACATACATACAAATAGGATGACCACACTCAGTAGATTATAAGCTTTGTAATGATACCTTACAAAAGACCTTTTGCATAAATCATATGAGTGTAAATATGATGTAAATGGAATAAGCATATTTCCATAAAACATTATGGAGTGCAACATCACACTCGCGCCCCCCCCCATCCATCCCACAGAGATATTACAATCAACTTTAAACAAAACACTTTTGATAAGCAGAAGTCTGACATTCTGAGAATTTCTAGTTTCTCAGAACCTTTAAACCCAGAACACACTTTCATGAGTATCTTAACAAGGCAATGTTTAGGGCTATTTAAACCTGAGGAACTTATTTTTGGCACCTTCCTAGTGTGGACTTTACAGGCTCTGCCATTGCCATGGGTCCTCACACACACGCACTTTCACTCCCTAAAATTAAACAATATAAAAAGGCTGGGATGAGCTAATAAAAAAAAGACAAAAATAGAGGACAATTAAGACACTTACAATAACAAGGGGGAAACAGGCCAGCAGCCCTACACTTAGGAACAATGCTATATCTTTTTGAGCCCCATCTATTGGCACCATATCTGTTAACTATTTACACACACAAAGACATCTCCTGTAACAGGCATAGAACTTTCCAAACAAATAAAATAGTCAGGTCTCTACCTCAAAGAGTTTACAATCTAAAGCCTCAATCCTGCAAAGACAGACACATACGGATTATATTATGCACATATCATATTTATGCACCATTTCAAAACTGGGGCCTAAATTAGACACAACACAGTAGGGAACGACAATACACAAAGATTGATAGTGGAGGATGGTGTGACGAAGTGGGGATTTTCCCTTGTTATGTTGTATGTGAGTCTTACTGTTAAGCCTATGTGAGTTTTACTGTTTTGCATGAATACTGTGTGTGCCTCGGTTTCCCTGTGTGCTGCACCAATACCTCAATGGTAGGACTAGGGGTGTGGGACTTTGGCTGAGACCTATGGGACAGGTGAGGCTGCTCCAGATGCCTGCACATATGCTATGACTGTGCCCTTTGTAATCTGAGACCCAGGAGGGGGATGCAACCATGTGACAACCAGGTGACTCTTTGCCCGGGAAGCAAGACAAAGACAAGGAGGAGGAGTAAAGGGGGTGTCGGAGGTCGGGTTGCTGGAAGCTGGGCAGTCTGCTTGAGGGGACTGGCCCAGGACTCCCCAAGATGGAGTTGGCTGAAAGTCACTGATTTCTGTGATAGCAAGCTCTGTTCTACGCTGTGTTCCTGTCAACTAATAAACCCTTCTGTTCTACATGCTGGCTGTAGAGAGAATCACTGCTGACTGAGGAGTTGGGGTGCAGGGCCCTCTGGCTTCCCCAGGAGCCCCGCCTGGGTGGACTCACTGCAGGAAGCGCACGGTGTGGAAGGGGATGCTGAATGCTCCGAGGTCAGACCCAGGAAGGTCGAAGCTGTGTACGCTTCTTGCCCTGGAGACAGAATGCTCAGAGAGAGGAGGCAGCATGCTCCCCCAGAGTCCTGACCGGCTTCGTATGGAGTAGTTCCAGAGTGTTGGCCCGGTGACACCGTGACAGATGGAATGAGGATTATAATACTGAACCACCAGGAGACAGGCTTATTTTTACTTAAATATGGTGTTGGTTTCTCCTTCTTTTGTTAGTTGATTTGCAAATGTCACAGAAAGCTCAGCAATGTCATTTTCAATGAAAAACAGCTTATACATGGTAAGAAGGTTTTCCTGCTACATACACTCCCAGACCACTGTTAGATGTTGACAATATAACTGACCAGTACTGTGGTTGCTTGAAATGGCTATCTTTCTGTTAACTATAGTGCTCAACCTATCCATCTCATACCACAGGATTAATTTGTAAACAACATTATGCAATCCCTTCTACTAGGGTTATTATTGCTACAATTTGCCTGCATAACACTACGAAAAATCAATGGAACTGTTCTGTTTTTGTTATGAATGTCAAACTCATATGCTGTGATAGTTCCAAGCAAGAACAATGTATCCAAGAAAAACACAAAATGCAATGGGGATACACAGCAGGTACACCTGCCTGGGAGTTCCAGCGGCAGTGCTGGGAGGCTGTATTTCAGTTCCAAGTTTTATAGAATAGGGTTGGGTTGGTTTTTGGAAAATGTACAGTGATGATTTCAGAGCATTAAGTATATAATATCCTCCTAATCAGACAAGACAAGAATAATCTCTGTTCTACTTGTAAAGAGTTTTAAGGAAAGCATGGCTGGGGATGATAGAAGGATAGTCAGTGACAGAAATTGAAGTTGGCTATTTATTTGTAGGGCACACTGTGTACAAGCAGCTGCAGTGCAAGCTTTCTCCCACTGTCCTGCCAATTACTTTAACCATGCTCCCCCGAGAGAATGACTAATCTTAGTGTACTCCTCTTCATACAGTCGTCAAGTATAGGACAAAATTCAACACTTTTAAAAAAAATGAAAATACTAAAGATGAGCTTGCATGAAACCCCCAGAACTGAACCTGAAGTTTGGATATGGATCCACATCCAGATCTCTGCAGCACGAGCCCCATTCTAGTAAATATCCTATAAACAATTTCAAAGTTTCCATGGTAGATTGAGTGTTATGGTTCTATAACTTACAAAATAGCTGCTCTCTCTCCCAGGAATCACTGTACATAGTTTAAGGGCTAAGGAGATCAAGGGCAGCCAGACAGAGTAGAGCAATGAAACAGGTCTCTAGGAATAGTTAGATAATTGTATATGTTGGTTTTAAAAGAGCTCTATTATGCATAGCCGAAAAGGATATCCTTTTGAATCTAATCTTGGCAAGGTAACTTTAAGTCTTCAAACAGACAAAAATCAACTTCTCATCAAGCTTATAAAATCATGATTGGTTTGGGCAGACTCCAGGTTAAAATGCTCTTAATATCCACAAAACGGATGTGTACACTGATCTTTTTGGCTACTGGTAGACTATAGGTTCAAACATGCTAACGGCTATATATTGCCCTCTATTTATGTGCCAAGTTCCTGTTGATGTCAGCTCCCATCACAGGAGTTCTGCACACAGTTCAAGGGCAGTACATGGCTGTAAGAAAGAGAAACAAACACTCAAACTCGTCTAACATGAAAATTTAACTAAACAACGTAACCGAATATAAACATTCAGTATATGGAACAAAACCACGATTCAGCCATTGAAAAAAGTTGTTAAATGCACAGAGACCTTAGAGAATACATCAAAATGAAAAAGAGCTCAAAGTCTTTCATGAAGAAAGGTGGGTGTAATAGTACAAAGCAACTGAAAAAGCTGCTTCCTGATCTGAGCAAAAATGATTAAAAAAAATTGTCTTTGTCACATGTCATCACACTAAGAACGCCTCTCTATTCTAGAACTTCTGGCTGATAGTAAATGAAATCTCAACAGAAGAGTTAGAAATACTTTAAGTGTCTTAAATATACATTATTAGTCAGAAGAGGCTAGTTATGTGATTGATATTTAAAATATATTTGCTAAGGTTTAACAATTATGTAATTCATTAACTGTCAATCATTTATTTAACAATATTGTACTTAGATCTGTGGACTAACAGTCTTATCTCCTTAGTTCTATTCCAGTCTCTACCAGATACTTGCTATGTACCCTTGAAATGAGAGCTATTCTCTATAGGCCTCAGTAAATCCATCTGTAAAACAGGGAATTATAGTACTTGACTATCTCAGAAGAATGGCGAGAGTCTCAATATATGCTTATAAAGTGTTCTGAAATCTTTAGAAAAGAGCTGAGAGTAGAGATAAATACATTAGAGACTGTGAGGCACTCAGATATTATGGTAACAGGGCCACAAAAAGAATTTAAGATAGAGTTGTTTAATAAATGCCAAGTGTTCTCTTCATTTACATGTTAAATATCAGATAGCTGTATATGTTCTCTTTTTAACTCACCACAGAACTGAATAGACAATAGAAATGGGGGATAAAAGCTGATTAAAAAAAAAAAAATCACTATTTTAGGCTTCCTTCCATCCTGTAACTTACTTACTTGCAAATGAGGATATGTTCATATGTAAAGCCCTGCAAACCAATAGATAAAATCATGCACAGGCAACAATACCTAAACTAAATTTTTATACAATCACACAGATGATGCAACATGCAACAAAACAGAAGTCCAAAGATTTCATTGCTCTAGACTTGGATTCTTAGGGGCTGATTCGAAGTTCACTGTAACCAGTGGGTATCAGGCCTTTATTTAGAGCTGAGTGGAAAACAGTTTTCTCAACCCAGGAGCATTTTCTAGATTTCAAAAGTTTTTCCCATCTGGAATTGGCATAAAAAACTGAAAAACTGAAATTTTTTCACAAATAAATAATCCAAAGAAAACATTGGGTTAATCAAAATGTTTTGTTTAGATAATTTCAAACTGTTTTGTTTTGATCTCAACTTTTTCAAACTTTTTTAGTATAAATTAAACTAAAATTTTGAAAACAAAGTCATTACAAACTGAAAAATGAAACTGTTTCAAAAGTATCAAAAAGGAACATTTTGATAATCTCAAAACATTGTTATGAAAAGAAATTTAATTTGGGAGATTCATCAAAATCAATAAAGGTGGCTGTGCATCAGGGAGAAACACAAACAACTGTCACACCGAATGGCCCCCCAAAGATTGAACTCAAAACCCTGGGTTTAGCAGGCCGTTGATTTCACGGAGGGAGGGGGCAGCAAATGAATACAGAACAAATCTATTTTTTACATCTTAAGCTGGCAGACGACGGTGCAGCATGACTGATAGCCCTCGCATCTTCTGGGTGCTTGGCAGAAAATACTGGGCGCTTGGCAGAAAATAGCATACTACGACTGATAGCCATCATCGTCATTGGGAAGGCTGAGTCTCCAGGAGACAAAATGAAGAATCAGATGCCTAGAGTGGAAGAGTGCCTCTGATCGACCTGGAATATGACAAAGATGGATACCAGTCGTAATATACTATCTTCTACCAAAAGGCAAGGGGCTGCTGCTGTGTAGCAATGCAGCCCCACGTCTGCCAGCCCCACATCTGCCAGCACCCAGATCGCCCTCGGCCTCTTCTGGGTGCTTAGCAGAAAATACTGGGCGCTTGGCAGAAAATGGCATACTACGACTGATAGCCATCATTGTCATGGCAGCAGAATATGACTGGGGGGATGGGGGACTGGGGGACATACGGAGTTCCAGCCACTGCTGTACGACGATGACGGTTACCAGTCGTAATACACCATCTACTGCCAAAAGGCAAGGGGCTGGTGCAATGCAGCTCCACGGCTGCCAGCACCCAGATCGCCGATGAAGGCTACCAGTCATGCTGCACCATCTACCGCCAAAAGGCAGTTAGCTGCTGCTGCTGTGTAGCAATGCAGTACCACGTCTGCCGGCACCCAGATGACATATGGTGACGGTGAGCTGAGCTGAGTGGGCTCCATGCTTGCCATGGTATGTTGTCTGCACAGATAACCCAGGTAAAAAGGCGTGAATCTATTGTCTGCCGTTGCTCTGACGGAGGGGGAGGGGCCTGACGACATGTACCCAGAACCCCCCGCGACACTGTTTTGCATCATTCAGGCATTGGGATCTCAACCCAGAATTCCAATGGGCGGCGGAGACTGCGGGAACTGTGGGATAGCTACCCATAGTGCAATGCTCCGGAAGTCGACGCTAGCCTTGGTACTGTGGACTCGGTCCGCCGACTAGAGCACTTAGAGCATTTTATGTGGGGACACACACAATCGGCTGTATACAACCGATTTCTATAAAACCGGCTTCTATAAATTCGACCTAATTTCGTAGCGTAGACATACCCTTAGATATTCTCTAAGCGGTTGTGCATGCTCAGAAAAGGGTTCTGAAGAGCTCTCAGCAGAAGGGACAGTGCATGGGTGAAAATTTATTACATACAAAACTTAAGAATGATCTTTTTTAAATGGCTAGCTGAATATTTCTTAGCTTGCCTTGCTTAACAGTGCTTATATGATCCATTGGTGACACATCTTCCTCAGTGCCTGATCCACGAAGGATGTGTATCTGGTGCAGCTCTCAGGGTTTGTTTATATGAACACTTAGTTCACAGCCAGATGGGGGTGTAAATCTATCCTGCATCAGTGTGCCATGCACTAAGTGTGCGTATGAACCTTGCTGCTGCACACTAAAAGTTCTGGAGTGCACTTTGATCCCACTTTGAAATGGGAATAGATTTAAGTGCAATAGGGAACTTTAGTGGGTGGCGTATGGTCCACATGGACAGTGTGTGGTAGGCTGGGGTGGGGTAAATTTTCACCCTGGCTTGCTGCAAACAGTGTGCATATCAACAAGCTCTCAGGTTTAGAGCATGGCTCTTGAGTGTAAACCGTAAAGATTTATGCTTCTAGCTGTGTTCCATCCCCAATGAGCTGGGCAAGATGGCAGTCATTCCGGTTACATTTAACAGTTATTAGCTTTCCAACAGAGAAGTAGATGCACTTAAGTTGGGGGTAAAGGATTCTATAAAGATCTGTGAGAGGAGGCATGAGCCTGGGAGTGAACTTCTGAATTCTAATCCCAGCTCTGTTACTGGCTCACTGCATGACCTTGCACCAGAGAAATTGCTCCTCTGTGTCACAGTATCCCCACTTGTAACCTAAGAATTGGTTAAAGTACTGTTATATGAAAAGTTACTCCGTGAAAATGGCATCGTGGTGTTCCATGCTTACTGTCTCTCAGAGGATTCCATATCACATTTGCACGGTTTCTTTTGTAAAAGGGCCACTCAGTGCACATGAACCCTACTTTACTTATTGTACTGCAAGTTGGGAATGTGCTGCTTTGTTCAACTACATAACAGAGTGTGTGTGGTGGTGAGGAGGAGACACACTAACTAAACAGGAAGTAAGAGCACCATGGAGCATGGCTCCACCTATGATACTCTAAGTAACCCAATTAATCTCTTGATGACCACTTTAAATTTAAATTAGTGGAGATATCCTATCTCCTAGAACTGGAAGGGACCTTGAAAGGTCATCGAATCCAGCCCCATGCCTTCACTAGCAGGACCAAGAACTGATTTTTGCCCCAGATCCCTAAGTGGCCCCCCTCAAGGATTGAACTCACAACCCTGGGTTTAGCAGGCCAATGCTCAAACCACTGAGCTATCCCTCCCCCCAGTTTCAAGTTCCTTTTTTCATCTGTTGCATACTGCTGCAATGAGAGCTCTTGGGAACATTCTCCCCCTGACAGGCATAATGCCTCCAGTAAACACCAAACTTGAAGGTGCAGTGTGCACCTCCCATACACTCAACTGCATCCCCCTCCTTTAGATAGCCTCACACAGTGAGATAGTAGAAACTACAGCTGTCCCTACCTGTGTCATGTGACAACAATAGTCACAGAAAGAGTCACTTTCCCCTAATACTGAAAAAGAAACTTAAGGAACTTTATTAGAATTGGGGAAGCAATATTATCCTAAATGTAGCTCGTCTCTCTGCTTTACTGTAAAGCTTCTGTTTCTAACCTTCTCCAGTCCCCTCTCATGGCTGTCTTCCTACTGCACTTCTAAAGAAACAGTAAGCATACCTTCACACAGCCCACTCTGGGCACCCGCCCAAAGAACAGTCACATCAAGCCCTCAACCCAAGCTCTGAGTGTCAGGTGGAGTTCTTCCTTGTTTGTACACATTCATCACTCAAAGATTTTGCAAGTTATTATTTATGTTCATTATGGTAATTCCTAGTGATCAACTAAGCTCAAGGCTCCATTGTGCTTTGAAGTAGGGACTATTGCTCTGTACCAGGCAAAAAGCTTACAGTAACTTTGGGTATTTCTACACTAGAAGTAAACAACCATGGCTGACCCAGGTCAGCTGACCCACTTGTGGGCCTCGGGCTACAGGGCTATTTAATTGTGGTGTAGACGTTCAGTCTCAAACTGGAGCCCAAGCCTGACTGTCTACATCACAAGTGAACAGCCCCATAGCCTGAGCCCCACAAGTGTGAGTCAGCTGACACGGTCCAGCCGCGGGTGTTTAATTGCAGTGTATTCATACCCTTTGATAACATTCTGTTGATTATGTGAGCCAGCATAGATTCCAGCTGTGTTGGCTCTTCAGTGTTTATAGTGAAAACTTATCTTATCTTAATTGCTAACATAAGTAGAGATAAATAGAATACTTGTGCTCATTTACGTGCCATGGCTTACAGAACACATACTTTTTCAAGTTCACAAACATTGAAAAGACAGTGCTGGTGCTGGGGTTTTGAGGACAAACCAATGGTTTATAGTACCTTTATGTCCACCAACTTTTTTTCCATAATGTGTTTTGCAACCTACAGATATTGAGGGACTTCACTACTTTAAGTGTCTATTACTTAAAAAAATTAAACCAACAAATTTTATTATTTTGAAAATGACACGCCTTCCAGACAGCTCATTTAGAGACAAATGCTGAAGTCCTTATTCAGTTCTTACATAGGAAAAACTTACCAAAATCAATGGGAGTCTTGCTAAGCAAAGACTTCAGTGTTTGGTCCTTGGAGTAGTTGAAATAACATGTTTAATTACTGAAGCAGCAGGAAAAAAAAAAGCAATCACAGAGTCATCCAACATAATTACTTCCTTCAAAGTCTGCCATTCAACCAAGCAGTTCTACTAGGTCTTTTATATTGGGAGGTAGCGGCCTTCAAAGGACATTTGGATAACCTACAAAAACCATTTAGGCACATTCGATTACAGCACGGATCTCACACCAAACTAAAAAATTAAATTATTTAGGGTTTCCAGTGTATAAAAGGGAAAGGAAAAATAAAGTAAAAAAACAAAAAGTAAAGCAAGAGTTTTCTGTAGAAGGGAAAAATAATCAAGGAGCATATACGTAGAGCAGCAGTAGTTCTCTTGCAGACTTGCCCTTATTCCTTTTCCTTTTAAAGTGGAGGACATTGCCTTTTCATTTTCTTTCTAAACTGCCTCCTAATTTGCTCTCCATAATTCTTTTAATCTTGCTCCTTTTTCATTTTCTATTGCTTTCACCTCTGTGAAGAGAGGAGATGTTGAGATGGGTGCTCAGTGCATATGGAGAAATGATGACATCCTTAAGGGTACATCCACACTTCAAGCTGAAATGTACACCTCCTGCTTGAATGTAGACATGACCTAAGATTTGTCTCCTGCTACCATGCAGCCATCTCAAGAGGCTGAGGGAAAGCCTAAGACTTGCCAAACAGGATCTGGACTCCAACAGCGGTCAGTTACAAGATGCAGCAGAGGAAAGCACAAGAAACCCCATACTGGAATAACCTACTCAGAGGACGTTTCTTCCTTACCTTTGTCAGTCAGTGGCTGGCTTACACTGCCTGTTACTACTACTTCTGCTCCAGCTCATTGTACTGAGTCTTGCTACCATCTATTTGTTCTGTGTTTGTCCAGCATCTAGCAAAAAAGGATGCTAATCCATGACTGGGGCTCCTACCACAATACAAACAGACCAAAAGAGCAACAGTGGCATAATACCAGTACTAATTCAAAGCTCCAACATGATGCATTATAAAAGCTCCTGGCCACATAGCCATGGTTTTATTTTTAAAGAAACAGAGCACGAGTCATGCTTTGGGATCCTCCTGGATGCTCTACTAATAAGACTTAGAAGGAGATCCCTGATGAAAAGTGCTAAGTAGTGTACTAGGTGTAGCCTAGAGTAGAAAAAAGGATATATTTTTAAAACTGCTTTAGCTAATTCAATTTGAAACACCACTTAGCACCTCACATAGACAATTTAACATCTTTAAAACCATGTTAACTGTAAATGGTAGGCTCCGGGGGAGCCTAGGTCCTTGATTTAGCAAGACCAGCTAACGTTTTTAAAGGTGTTAAATTCTGCTAAGTTTCAACTTGTGTTAGCTAACAACATTTTAAAAGACATTTTTACCTACTCTAGACAAGGTTTTAAATGTCAAATCCTGAGTCCATTGAACTTAACAGGAGTTTACCATTGACTTCAGTGGATCCAGAATTTTCCCAAGTGACTAGAGGAAGGTAATGAAGAAACAGTTCTAACCTAAGGAATGATCAAGGGGGCTGAAATCCAGACAACTTGGGTTCTAGACTTGATTTTGCCAGTGACTTGTATGACCTTGGATAACAGGCCATGCCTCAGTTTCTGTAAAATGGGGATAATGGTACTTAGGCATCTATGAAGCCTTTTACAGTCTATGGATGCAAACAGATGCTCAAATAATAATTCATCTATTTCTTTAATATAATATACATATCAAGTTACCTTTCAGTGGTTCATAAGCATCATTAGCCACATTTTACAGATGTGGAACTGAGGTACAAAAAGGTTAAGTGACTTGCTCAAAGTCAGACAGTAAGTCACCGGGAATAGGACACAGACATCCTGATTCCTAGTCCAGGCTCTTTTCCCTGGATTTTCCTGCCTTCCATCTCAAGAGGCTGAGAGAAAGCTTAAGACTTACCAAACAGGATCAGGCAAGTGATCTATCTAGCCTAGAAGATGCTTAGGCTCATTTCAATATGTGTAGGGATAGGCAATATTTCCCTTTGGTTCCTTTGCAAATATTATTTATAAAACATGAAAATATTTACAAATTGTATAAGTGTTGCAAAATAATAAAAACAAATTCCAGGAGCCAAAATTGTTACCTAAATCCAATGAAATTTTTGAAAATGTGTTGATGTTCATGGTGTCTTGGTAATTATAGGTATGCTTCCATTTTTTAAAATATTAATACACCAAGAGCAGTGCACACACACATCTATATGAAGCATTAGAGGTCAATTTCATCATCCAGGGTTTATTTTGCAGCATGCATGTCTTTAGATCTTTTTCTATAAGGCAGCAGCACAATGAGAGGGTTCACTTACAAAACATTTAAGTATCAAAGAAAGCTGTTATATCAAAGTATAGCACTACTTTCCAACACATTAATACAAGATAAAATCTGGATAAGTCATTTAAGGAGGTGACACTGGTTAGGGGAAGCTAGGGCTCTAAAGACAAAGTCCTCGTGCCTGGACACCTATTTATTATTCAAATGGTATATCACCATGGAGCATCGCAGATTGTATCTGCTACAAAATGCTGGGCAAAGCAACCGTCTTCTATGGTGACCCTTGTGCACAAGGTGTCGCTTCAGATGTTCTTGGCACAAGTAGGAGCACTCAGTTTGGGATATGTATTTGTTCTCTGATAAATTAGTGTAATTATTTCAATGTGTTTTATAAAATAAATGTGTTCCTGTTGAGGGTTTGCTCTCAAAGATATATTGTGCTTGGAATTCTTCCCTCTTTCAGTTGCAATATCAGCCAGGAGGAAACATAGAAAAACAGAGTTCTTTCATTTAGACAGCCAATGGGCAGTTGGCTAAACCCAAAGCAGTAATGTAACTACTTACGATTTTTTTGGCAGCTGTGCTTATTTAATAGATTTGACAGTATTTCACCATTATGTATAAATCTGGATATTAAATGGCCATGCTGGTGCATTATCTCATAAGCATTGACAAGACTCAGTTTGCTGAAATTCCTGTGCTCAAGAAACCTACCAGTGGAAGACCACTGATTTCAAGTAGAATTAGGTTTGGGTAATAGATGCTGTAGCTTGTCTAGGAAGGGTACATAAGTTATAGGGCAGGCATTGGCTTAGACTGGTTCCTGAAATGAATTTTTCAGAACAGTCAGACTTTGTCTGCTATCACTACAATTTTTAATCCACATTAAGAAAAGTACAGTTTAAAAGTGATTAATGTGATGTGTCCACACTAAAATAATTGAAGGAAACAAATCCTTTTGTGATAGGCCCAATCTTGAGTGCAGAAAAAGCGTTACCCATATAAGTGATTTAGTTTAAAGCATGGCTTAGCTATACTACGAACAAGCCCTGACAGGGTTTTCTGCAGAAGGATGATAGTCCATTCTCCAGGTAACCCCACATTGCACAATGCCAATGAAATAAGTCCCTGATCATGTAATGATCACAGGTGGGCCCTTGCACCTGGAAACCCAAAGCTGCTCTAAACTATGTCAGAGACAGGAATGCTGTAAAACCAACCGCATGGCCTCTTTAGCTGTATCTTGTGTTTACTGCTATAACTGAGGATTGAGCACAAAACCCTCTTTTTTTCCCCAGAACCAATACAAAAACTTTGAATCCATACAACCCCTTAAATGGCCAAGTGGGGATCCACTCCCTCCCCCCTTAGGAGCTCAGCTCACAGGGCCTTAAGATGCCTCTGCAACTGCTGAAAAAGGGGTGGGGGGAAATCTCTTTTCCGTCTGTCACATTATTAACAAAACTCTGCAGGGATTCCCTAGCTGCTGATTTCGGGGCACAAACTGTCACACAGAGAGGGTGGCTGTGTAAAAATTAGATGGAGTTGAATGAAGAATTTTTAACAAATATTTTGTGCATTGATAATTCACAAACAAAGCCATAAACCAGGATTTTCTTGACTGTATTCATTGTTTGAAATTATTCACTGAAAAATTTCTGGCAATTCTCAATATCTTGTGAACATTCAATATTAGACAAATTTTGTTGGTTAGTTTTGATTGGATGTGTAGGTCACATGACTGCCTGATTGGATGAGCAGAGACATGAGGTTGGCGAGGGAATATCTTTTATTAGACTGACTCCTGCTGGTGAAAGAGAGAAGGTTTGGAGCTCCACAGAGCTCTTCTTGGATGAGTGTAACCCTTAGAATAAGGTTCACATACTTGTGACTGAAAGTGAATTTTGAGTTTGCAACTAATATTCACCAGTACTCATGGCAATAATCTTATTTCCTAGAATACTCATGTAAAGGAAATACAACGGGTATGCAAACAGGCAAAGCAAATTAATTTTTAAAATGTGAATATTCAGACAGAAATATGGAGTACTTCCTACGTCTAAAATTAGAGTTGAGCACAAGCTGAACAATTCAGCTACAGATCATTATTTGGAACATTCCAAAGTTTGAGCGCTTTTGGATCAAGAGTCTTGATATGGCTCATTAGAGAGGTAGGCTCAGTCATGAAATTTCAGTCTGGATCTGGATTCTGGGCCCTCTCCTCAAAGCCTGAAAGTGTTCAGATCTGGTGTTTTGATTTGGTCTCCATCTCTAGTGAAAATGGCACTTACTGGATTTTATGCAACTATCTGCTCCCTTTGCATTTTGAGACATTTTCTGACAGTGCTTTACTGAAAAAAAAGTTTTATACTTGTTAGCCATGCAAAGCCAATGCAGCTATGGGACAGCGAGCTGGATACTATTCTGACTCACACATCATCAACAGAACTCTCAGCCTATGCACAATATTTATAATTAATGACATGGTGAGATACAGAAAGAACAGTTTCAGTCCCTACCTGAGTTTGTAGGGCAGTCAATCAGAAAAGTCAGCTTTTGCCCTGTAAACAGTAAAGGATCTGGAAGTAATTGAAAGAGTAAATATGGACTCCATGCTGTCAAATTTACAGGTGATTATTGAACTTCAAGGCCAACTATATGTTTATATCGTCCTCTAGAGAGGAGACAGTTGATGCAAAAACATATGGTCTGTACAATGAGACACCCTCTTCTAACCACTGCTGGGATAGATTTATTTACAGCTGGAATGGTAATTACATATATGGTTCGTTTTAGCTGGAAAATGGTTCCTCCTTTTCCCTTTAAAAACCTTTAAAAAGGGTGATCATACCAAGTCTGTTATTACCAGTGGTGTTCTCTTTTTCTCAATACACATGTGGGGCTGCCAGCTCAGCAGAAAGATTTTCTTTCCTGCCATTTCACAAAACAAGCGCTGAAAATTTGAGACTACACTGCAAGAGGAATTTTGAAAAGGAGTATTTTAAATTAAATTCCAAACAGGTGAGTGTAGGGCAGAAGATCAATATCCAACAATTAGCAGTAGAACTGGACATTACTCTTGGCATATGCTACTTGCCATTCATACACTGCATGGAATCCTGCACACTTAAAATCAACAATTTCGCTGGGAAACATTAACACTCTGGAGTAACTTGGCTAAACAGGTCAGAAGAGAAACAATTCTATGTGAGTAACAATGTCTGGATGCTGCAGAGCTTTGGAGGCCTGATTAGAATTGCAAACTGAACCGATCAGACAGATTGTGCATTGGTGCACAGAAGAGAGGACTCAAGGAGTCTGTTTCCACATCCTTGCCCCAGACTCTTTGTACTCCCAAATACACAGCATTAGGACACCAGAGTGAAAACACCTCAGCGGATGTCAACCTCTCCCAGGAGGATGGACAGGTTCTTGACCATACATTGTTCAGCACAGGCACAGATGGGATTGAACACTGCACCTTCTCTAAGGGCTGGTCCACACTACCCGCCTAATTCGGCGGGTAGAGATCGATCTTCTGGGATCGATTTATCGCGTCTCATCTGGACGCGATAGATCGATCCCAGAAGCGCTCCCCCGTCGACTGCGGAACTCCTGCTCGCCGAGAGGAGGAAGCGCTGTCGACGGAAGCTGCCTGCGCCGCGTGGACCCGAAGTAGGTACTTTTAGTTCGATATAGGAAACGTCGACTTCAGCTACGCTATTCTCGTAGCTGAAGTTGCATTTCCTATATCGATCCCCCGCCCCAGTGTGGACCAGCCCTACGAGTGCAACAGTGGCTGCACTCCCATGGGCCTGCCACAGTTCCATGAGATATTGTGCCTGCCTCACAGGAAAGGGGCACTCTTGTACTCCCCCAGAGCAGGACTGTGGCTAAATGCTACAACAGCATCCTGTCTGCCTCAATATGCAAAGCTGAGTTGTATTCCACAGGTGAATGTAGGTCACTTTTTTAAAAAAAATATTGTCCAATACATTTTTAAACAGAGCACAGAACTCAGGTAGTTCTGTGTAATTACCACCCTCAACTTCTAAAAGTATGGTCAGAGCCCTATGTGACCCAGAGAACACCCAAGCATTAGTTAGCTCCTAAGCCCACTCAAAAAATCCCTTATGGAAAAAAAAATCTCAGAATTTAACAATGATTACACCAATATGATTCTACAATAACTACTCTAAAAACCTATAGAATGATCTCCTTTTAGAAGATTTTTTGGATCGCTAAAATATTTTATAGAATTTTAAAAAAATCCTTCTATGAGGATTCAGAATGACTATAGTTTCTCTATAGGTTTCTATTAAGTTATATAGGACTTTTCTGTAGGAGATAAAATAGAACTAAACATGCACAAACAGAGCCAACAAAACACCAGCTAGAATATTTGACCTAATGGTGGGAGCCTGACTTCAAGATGAACCTTCACTAGTTGGCCTTCCAACAACTATCATAGTATTACATTTTCATACATTAATAGCAGGCCCGTTAATATAAACCAGAAATGGTTTCCATGTGTTTTCAAATGTCTTCATTCCTGTAGCATAAACTGCTCTCAAGAAATGTAATCTGAGGCCCTGATCCAGCAAAGCACTTAAGTACATGCTTAACTTTATGTACATCAGTAGTCTCATGGACAAAGGCCTAAATAATGTAGTCTTGCATTCTGCCTATGCTGGGGTCTTTCCACTGTGGCATAGGTTTAGTTTGACCTCTATATTTAGAGGAGGGGGCAGCTCCAGTCAGGCCAATGAGACCGTGTGGAGGGGACAAATTCCACACCTGCCTGAGACTTGCAGTTTGATGGGGGTAATGCCCCCAACCCTCCCAAACTACACCCATGCCAGTGCCTTGAGGTGATACAAATCTGTGACACACACAAAAAACCAGCACAAGGCCCTTTCCACCACTTTGTAGGGATGGCTGGGGGGACCAGTAGTGGAGCATCTTGCAGTGCACCCTGGCCACCCCCTACACACCATTGGAAGTGTTTCTGCCCAAGGCCCAGATAGCCTGAGATGGAAAGCTAAGAGGCGGTGGGCCAGAAAGGCTGCAAGATCCACATTTACACAGATCCAGTGGATCAATCAAATGCACCACACAAATGTCCCAGCAGGTAAATGGTAGATATTACTCTTCTGTACTCTACCCAGACAGGGCTCTATTACTTAAGTTTTATGTGGGTGGAATAGGTTGCATCTTTTACCACCATTAATCCCATCTGAATCCATGTGCTTTGATGAAATGTCCTTCAGCTCAACCATATCAGGTAATATACCTGGACTGAGCTTAACCATTAAGTCCACATTCAAAGGGGTGATATACAATTCTGTCATGTGAGAGCAGCCAAAATGGGAACTAAATTGAATCCACCTGCCTCCCCTTGTTACTGCCTTTCCTTTCCCAGTCTTTTGTCCTCTCTTCCTTTATCTTCCCATTTTCTTTTCCCTTAACTTGTCCAATATACATTTCTTGAATAATTTGTTTATTTTCCTCTTCTATTCCTTTTAGCTTCCTTTCTTCCACTTCTTTCTAGTGTTCCCTTTTCTTCTGTTATTCCCCCTTCCATTTTCTTAACCTTTTCACTCTCATATGTGCAGTAATCTCTCCTTTCCAGCCTCCCTTTGATTTTCCTCTCCTTCCTAGATTGTGAATATTATTACAACTACTGTTTGTGAAATCAGGTTGCACTCTGCTAGTTTGTCCGTCCAGAGGTAATCTTTCCCTTCAGTGTATGACAGCTGACTACTTCTGGTGATGGTGACTCAGAGTAGGGAAAAGGCAAAAAAAAAAACCCTGAATTTAAAAATGTTAATATGCACACACACTGTAGTTACCATATCAGGTAAATCATATACATACAGGATAAGCAAAATTAAATACTCTACAGTACAGAATTTCTTCCACTTCAAGCAGAAACCACTGAGGGCACAGCTTGTACTCTCTACTTTGGTTCTTCTATCCTTACTGTAGCCCTGAAAATATTTCCATTTTGGTAGAACAAGCTTATCCAGTTCTCTGAGTCCAAGGTACTTTACAAAGTGAGTCCATGGGTCACTTTGCAGTCATCTACTTGTATGAAAAACACAAGTTTGAAAGCCAACCTACTTTTAGGTTTCAGAAAAAGTGCTTCAGTACTCATGTTTTTCAGTACAAAAACTGCCACAGAAGAAATAAAACAAAACCTCTCCCTACAGCAGGATTGACTTGAGATAATCATAGGGTACTGATTTGATACTGGCACTGAAGTATCAGCCATCATAAACACAGTGGGACACACGACTTTTCACATTCTCAGCCAAATCTAAATAATCCTTTGCAGTCCGAAACCATCTTAAATAGAAAACATCCCACAAATGCTGGCATATCCAGACAAGCCAGGCTGTGTCAGCTACTTTCTATGATTGGATATTTCAAAGCATGGATGTCCTCACTTCTAGGGCACCTCCTTGGGCTTGGGCATATTGTCGCAGGGGATTTAGCCTCTTGCTCTGGCCTGGTGACCATTTCCTTGGCCCCAAATGGCCAGTCCCAGCCAGCATCTTCTCCTGACTCTCTGTTTGGGTCTTCTACTGCTCAGCCCTCCAGCCAAGCCAAGTAACAGTTGACTCTCCTTTGGGGGGGGGGGGGGGAAATAAGTGAAGGTCCAACATGAAGTTCACAGAAAATGTCCATATTTATAGTTCTTCTGCCCTCTCAGGCTTGACTGAAATCCTCTCCTTTCTGGCCCCTTCAAAGATTCTCTTAAACAGTTTCTTCCCCAACAGGATTCCCCCACTGCTTCCCATTGCCAGGGACTGAAGCAGTTTACCTTGGAGGATCTCCCTGTTCTTTGTAGGCCCTATCTTAGTGCTCCCCACTCAGAAACCTACTCTACTCCCTGTGGGTATCTCACCTGGACCTTGGCAGACTCTTCCCAGAGGGGAACTCCCCTTGTTCCTCTCTCTCTCAGGTCTTCCTTCATCTAGTCCATTCCAAGCTCTGTTTAAGAAGGGCTCTCCCTCCTTCACAAACATAGCTGGAAGTAGTGCTGGAACTAGGGTGCTGCCACAGCTCCTGGTTTGAGGTAGTAATAACAAAAACCAAATACATAGTTTCCATCATTAGCATCCCCACTATAAAAATTATTCCAGCACCCCTAACAGCTGGGGCCAGTCTTTCTAATAAAGCCCCATTACATCCAGCTGGAGTCACTAATTAGCCCTTATGTTGCCAGCTTATCAATGAGGCTGAAGGATCTCTGCTAATTCAAGGGGAAGGCTGAGCTCAGCTTGCCTCAAAGCCACCCCAGGGGGGAGAGACAACTAAGAAAAAGAAAGGACCACAAAATGCCAAGTTTTAACTGTTCTGGAGTCACTGTTTAGGCACTTGAATAGAATTGTACGGCTGAACTGGTCAGCTGTGATCTGCTGGAATCTTTGGTGGAAAAACCAAAGGCACTACGATTAATGCCATTCTGAGACAGGAACCATCATGAAGTGGAAGCACCTGTCAAGAAGGAACTCTCAGTGGGCAGCAGGGAAGGGAAGGATTAGACTTCTTTTTCTAAATAATGAGAGTTCTGTCTGAGCAACAGACTGTGCTCATTTAAAAACTTCCATGGACCACATGGCTATTCAAAAGTGACTACTGTTGAAACCTAGTCCACTCACAGCCACATATGCAATGAGTGAAGCAAGCTCTGACTTGCCCTGCTAAAGAAGGACTACATTGAACTAACACTAAAGGTATGAGACAACCTTATAAACCTAGTAAACAGAGTTGAGAGATGTTCTATCCCACACCATTGTAGGAAATTACTTGAGATTCCAGGCCTCTTATATTATATATAATACACATTGTTATTGTACTGTGTGACCTATGTTACCCTATCTGAAAGGATAACTTCCCTTCTCTCTCCAAGCTGGATGTCTACAGACCACAAACCACTGGAACTAACACAAAATACTGTGTAATAGCTAGATAATATCTTAAGAATACATATCAGAGGGGTAGCCGTGTTAGTCTGGATCTGTAAAAAGCAACAGAGAGTCCTGTGGCACCTTTAAGACTAACAGGAGTATTGGAGCATAAGCTTTCGTGAGTGAATACCCACTCACAAAAGCTTATGCTCCAATACTTCTGTTAGTCTTAAAGGTGCCACAGGACTCTCTGTTGCTTTTTAAGAATACATAGGCTCACACACCAGGGATATGGAGTAGGTAACAAGTCTTTCCAGTCTGCTGCTCAGAAATTTCAACTGCATGAAATGTGCTGCAGCTGTCTCTCTTGTGGGACTCTGTGATCATCACTACTGCCATGTGTGTCACAGTTAAATTCTGTCACTTGGTGTGCCTGAAGTGTGTGGTGGAAGCTGCCAAGACACTAGCCAAAACAGTGAAAGGAAAAAAAATGTATCTTTCCATTAAAAGAGAGAGAGAGAGAGAGAGAGAGATCCAAAACTGTAAAAAGCTTATTAACATCCACATTCTAGCCAATGCCATTTGGTTATAGGAGCTTTCATTATTTAATAGTGGGAGAAATATGAACAGCTATGTAGTTAAAATGAAATGCAGTTGCCTTGGAGAAAACCTTCTTTAAAAAAATCAAATAAAAGTTGCTGATTGGAACATTCATAACTTTAAAACTACCAAACGGATTTTCCACAAACATGGCTTGTTTTATAGATCTCACTGAGATGTACAAGTTTAGTCAACCTAAAGACTGTGGCCCTGTTCTTGGGTTGCACCATAGAACCAAAAGGGAGCCATGAAGTCACCTCTGTGCTCCTTAGATCCTGGGCCAGTCCCTCAGTGTAAATTATAACAGTTTGAGGGCTGCTCTAATTTACATCAGCTGCCAATAGTCCAAAGAGACTGCTTTGGCAACCAGAAATCACCAAGGCTTAGGGAAGTCTCTACGCTGCCCCCAAACTGTCACTCAAAAAGGAGATGGCATAGAAGTTGTTATTCTGGCTCCATGTTACCAGAGGTTCCTCCTACACTGGTGGGGTGGGGGTGATCATTCCATGGCTGCCTGGGCCAACCTTAGGATCATGTACCAGTGTGGTACAAAGCAGCCCCAGGGCAGCTGACAATGGGGGTCTGTTACATCAACTTGTTGTATATAAAGCTGTGTAAGACATTACTGTTTCCATTGTATTAATTGGCAGATAACTAAAACAAATATTGATAGAGTGACTCCATGCTGAGGCATAATCACAAGGAAGTAGAGTTATTATTGACGTTTCAACCCTAATTCTGCATTTCTCAACTTTATGGTCTGTTTATGTTTTGTTTTTTTTGCAAAGAATATATATTAACATCTGCATATGTATACACATGCGTGTATGTATGATACAATTATAGGGGTTCTTCCAAGGACAACAGCGACATTTCACCCCTCAACTCCCCTTTGTTCTTTCTGTTCTTCAAATGCCCACTTTGGAATGACTTTCTTTAGCCAAGGAGAAGTGGATGGTGATTTCTTTGGAATCCATCAATGCTAACCACTCATTTGGGATACCAAAATGCTCTCTCCCATCACTCCCTCCTGCTCAACACATATATGAGGCTTCAGAATTAGGCCTTGTCTACATGGTGTGAACGTAAACTGAGATAGTTGTATATCCCATGTGGCTATACAAGAATAAGTGTAATAAACTAAATTTTAAAGAGGATGGGTCACCTGGGAAAGGGTTTAAGCTAAATCAAAAAAGCCATTCTTATTCTGGAATAAGAGTGTCCACATGGGAAATTATACCTGTATAACTACACCTATTAAACTGTTTAATTTTCCAATGTACACAAGGCCAGAGAGAGTGAGATGCTCCAGACTGAGGCATCAGCAGCATGCAGATGACAGAATACTTAGTCTTATCTTCATCAGACTCAAGTAGCATGGTTTCCTTTTATAACTGTCTGTTTTGAATTTTAGATCATTTTTGTGAAAATAAAATGAAACTGTTCCTTTAACAGGGCTGTCAACAATCAACTGAGTCACTAAGCACCCATCTAAAACACTAAATTTTATGAAAGTCTGGTCAGTCCTTAGTCCTTTATAAAACTCTTTGTAGCAACTAATTATCTCACATTAAACTTTCAAAAAGTTTGGCCATACCTCCAGCCATCTTAGGAGCAATATTGACAGGTTCCAAAGTAGTCAAAAGAGCCAACCTCCAAAGCATCCACTCCTGCTTGACTGAAAGAATTTGTAGTTAGAAGAAGCACTCAAGATAGGTGCGGCTGAAATAAGAGGAATCTTAGGGTATGTCTACAGTGCAAATAGACACCCGCGGCTGGCTATGCCAGCTGACTCAGACTCATGGGTCTCAGGCTGCAGAGCTGATTAACTGCAGTGTAGAAGTCCAGGGTTGGATGGGAGCCTGGGCTCTAGGACCCTGCATAGTGGGAGGGTCCCAGAGCTCGGCCTGCAAGCCGAGCCTGAAAGTCTTCACTGCAATTAAACAGCCCCGCAGCTCTAGCCTGAGTCAGATGGCATGGACCAGCTGCAGGTTTTTAATTGCAGTGTAGACATACCCTTAGGGGTAATTCAAATACATTAAAGTAGGACCCTTCCCATCCAACAGGGGAAAAAAGCAGAACACACAGACAAGGGTGAAAGCTGGGTTTGCTTTGGAAAGAGAGAGAGGGTGGTGGTGGTTGTTTTTTATTTCAGCAACAGAGTTAGACAACTGGGTCTGCATGGATACATTCCTTCATCTGTGCAGTGTCAGTGGCAAGGTAGAGGGTCTTAATCTCTCCGATTTCCTTTTCTTCAGTTTCTTGCAGCGACCGCAATGCTTTTTGTTTTCTCTGATGACATTTTAAATTAACAGAGTAATGTCATTAACAGATTAGTATTGGCATAGTTTTGTACCATTTTTGTCACTTTCTTCTAATTCCAGGTGTGCTTCGAACACTCAATTTTATCACCCAAATGTTCTATTTCAAACTATAAGGAATTTGGAGGTGAGAAGTGTTATTTTGTAGTTTCAGGAATATACATGTGAGGGTTTTATGTGGGGTGGAGGAATATTTCAGCTCATAAAAGTTAAGGAACTGACAGAAGTGGAAATTTAAGTCCAGGAAAAGGTGGGTAGCTGCCAATGACATAAACACTGATCTAGAGAGAGTGCATCACTGTAGGGGCTAGAAATGAGGATGGGTGTACAGATTTGGATAAAACTAGAAACCCCACCCATGCATTCTCTTGATCTTTGGCCAAACCAAATCAAGCCTTCTCTTGAAGTTGATTGCGCTATTTGCTTGTTTAACAATATAATATATTCCATGTAGAGACTGACATGTAGAATTTTCCTTGTATACACAGCAAGATATTGAGCAAATCAAGACTGCTCTCAAATTATAACCTTCATACACTGAGGTTTATATTAAAATTCAGTTTGATCTCCTGCTAGTTGTCCCTCTTGATCATCAGAGGAACTGAGATCCCTCAACTCCCACTATAGTCACTGAGGTTATGTCTACACTACACTCTACATCGACAAAACTTGTGTCGCTCAGGGGTGTGAATATTCCACCCTTTTAAGCGATATAAATTACACCGATATAAGCACTCGTGTGCACAGCGCTATGTCGGTGGGAGAGCTTCTCCTGCCAATATAGCGTCTTCCACTCGCAGAGGTGGGTTTTTTATGTTGATGGGAGAACTCTGCAGTGCTGTATTATAAACATGACCTGACTGAGGTTCTGGTTTCTGTAGCAATCGAGGATACTTAGCATCTTTTGTGGTCAGGCTATTTGAATGTATCTATACTACAGTACTGGTACTGAAATAAAATGCAGAATAACTGGAAGATTAAGCTATCTGAAGAGATACAAGAATAGCCCAGTCCAGAAGCTAATAGGAACCAAGCAAGTCATAAATAGTCTGATCCTGTAAATGACTAAGCACATCTCCTGAGAGGTACAAGTGCTCTCAATACCTATTGGTTTCAGCGGAAGTTCACGCAGCACCTCTGAGGAGGCACTTAGCACTTTACAGGATCAGGTCTAATGATCATATTAATAAGGGGTGGGACAGAAAATGGAGTCAAATAATTTTGAGAACTCACTCGGTGATTGGAGAATACCCCCTACCAAATCCACTGCATAACACTGAAATAGGCATGAGCAAGCCTAAGGAATGTCAGGTGTTACCAACAAAGTTCAGTAAATCCAAACTCCTCCCCATGCTCTGGAAATGCGTCCCTAAGACTGCATGATGAAGTCCTGAATCATGGGCTTTTCTGAGGCTAACACACAGGGAAGCATCCCGTCCATCTCATTGACCCTGATGCCATAAAGCCCCCCCAAACTGACACTGTTAGTGCTGTGCTCTGTAGAAACAACTGCTGCTCACTTGAGCAGGTCTTGATTTCCATTCCACTCAAACTATCTACCTGGTCCTACATTGAAATTTATCCAAGGGCCAAATATAGAAGTTCTAAGAGCTAGGTGGTATTACAATTACTACACCATCTTTACTCAGGCAAAGCTCCCTTCCAGTATCTGGAGTCAAGATCTCAGTGTATTGAAATATTTATTTATTTTAAACTCAGTTAAATTAATAGCTCTTGTTTAAAATCAACTGTGAGCTGATAGAAAATATGGTAATAAAAATCATACTTTCGAATAGCCAATGAAGGTTGCTTGAAAAATCAAGTCATTGAATGCTTCTTTATACTTCAGGACATTAATAATGTAAAAAATACCAGAAATACAGTATCCATGGTAACAAACTAGTAATTAATGAAATATACTCATTGCCATGGAAACAGGACTGAGCCAAGCGAAAATTGTGTATAATGTCATAAACCTAAACCTATCTCCCAACTATCCCTCATTACAGCAGACAACCTTGGAGTTTAGATCCGTTCATTCCATTTAGACAATGTCCTACTTTGTGAGACTCTAATTTATTACCACCTACCACAGTCTGCTTCTATAGCACTTTTCATTTAGAGCATCACAAGGAAAACAAACCAGCAGATAAAAATAACATTGGAGTGCAGGGCTCTAGCACCAAAACCATTAAATGCTTAGAGCTAAGTTAAAAAAATAAGAAGTTTTCAACCTCGATTTTTGTTTTAAATGAGGGGAGAGAGGAATAACAGTCTGAACCCCACATAATTCCATTTTAAGGGAATTCCACAAATGAGGAGCATATGGTTTGATAGTCTTTGTCCCACCAAATCTGTGGGCAGTTAAAGGTTTTCTTCAGGAACTCTCCAAGCACAGTCTAGAATGTAAGGAACCAGTCACACCAATGTCTTGTGTTCATATACTAAGCAGCATCACTGTTCTCCATTCTCATGGACATAGGGTCCTAGGTTTGTCTACTAAACACAAAGACATACTATAATTTGTTTGTAGATATTCCACTTCAGCCGCATTCTGAGGATATGAGAAAACACACACACACTACAATGTTGCCACCCTATTTTCTTTCAGGTATGGAAGCGAGTGTACTGTATTCCCCCCGCCCCCCACAAGCTGCAAAGAATCTGGTTTCATTTCCAAGGTTTTGTGTAGTACATCAACCAAAGGTAAACCAGACTGTAAAATCAGTGGTTCAACCTTTGTAATAGATTCTGTTCAGGCTACCGAGCCAAAAAAATCAGAGACTATGGTATCTACTGGAAGGAAACCAAAATAACATTAATGTCCTTCTTTGGGTTTCCAACACTAGACTAGCCAATATACTTGGTGCCGTGCATTTAATTTAACTATACATGCATAGCACTGTATGAAATCTTTAAATCTCAATAAACAGTGGAATCCATAGTAGAGAAAGCATTTCCCACCTTTTATTACTCTGCTTTTTTTAATAAACTTGACTTGAAACAGGGACCATTCCATTTTCCACTTACTCATAAAGGCAGATAAATTACCACATGAACAACACTTGTGGGTCTTCATGCATACACTTTGGGCTGAGCCATGACTAGGCAAGGAAACAAATATAATGAAGAGGGGAAAACCCACAAAAGAGAAAATTAGCTTCCTGATACTTTGTTCTGCATGTTCTGTAACATTAAACCAATTTAAATATAATGAACTATACTGTTGCCAGAGTAGCCTTTGGGGACTTCAAAGATAGCAGCCCCCATATGCACACACACGTATATTGCCTTCTACCTCTCGCTAAATGTCAAGGTTAATCTCTCCTTTCACTTAAAAAATAAAACTATCCCTGTTTGTTGCAAACATAACATCTGACATGGTGATTTTTCCAGGTTAGTCAAGCTGCCTCTACATGATACCCACTGCTGGCCTTTACGGCCCACACAACCAAACCTATGAATTACTCCATTTTGGGGTGTAATCGCAGAACAATCAGTAGTTTGAGAGAAGAGGGGAGAAAATTGCTATTCAAGCATCTTCTGATGATACAAGGCCTTCTGCAAGCTCCCTCCTGTCAACAGGTGGCAACCTTCCAACATGCCAACTCCTCTGCTGAGCTATTCGTGTAATTTCTGGATGGTGGGAGAGGCAGCATGGTCTAATGGACTAAGAGTTAGGGCTCCTGTATTCTCTCCCTGGCCAACATCTACCCAGTGCTCTTAGTCAAGCCTTTCTGGCTTAATTTTCCTATCTAGTGGGATTAATAATACTCAGCTGTTTCTTTGTGCTGATTAATTAGTGTTGATAAAGCGCTAATTGTGATGGAAAAGAGATAGGAAGAATTATGGAGAAGCAACGAAATACAAGCAGGAATAAGTGATGAGATAAAGATGATAGTGTGGGCAGAAATAAGAGAAGGGGAGCAACAGGTAAAGGACAACATAAAATAGAAGAGATTGAAGGCAATAATAGGGTGGAGTGAATATAAAAGAGAAAGAATGAGGAGGAAGACGACATTGCTCTTCAAAGAAAAAAGGAATGAATAGAAGAAAACAGTAAAAAAAATAAAAAATGAAAATAGAGATTAACAGACTGGGTCAGATATGGAAGAACAGAAAATGGGAATAAAGGAATTAAAGAAGAAGACAGACACAATTTATAAGTTAAGTGATTTAAATCTATTTATGTTCTTTTATTTTATAGTACTTCCCTGGCACAATTCCATTAAGTGTGGCAGAAAGTGTGGGTATTTTGAGAGCTTGTGTTATATTACACTGGATTCTATACAGTAGTTAGATAACTGGAGAAAAAAGACTAAGAAATAATTTTAAATTCACAGTATGCACAAAAAGTCCTCCAGCAGAGGAGCTCCCACATCATTTGAAGAAGACCTTCCCCTTGACGGAGTTGTTTAAATGTTGGTAACGTAAGCAGATGGGCTCACTTCTGCAGCAGAGAAGGCTGCTGGTGGACCCAATAATCCCATTTTAAATTTATATAAAACGAGTTAATTACTTCTGGGGAGCCCCAGCAAGGAACTGCCTGACCCTCTCCAGAATGCTGTGACTACTCATAAGTCTAGTGGTGTAACTACAATTGATATACCCATAAGCAGAGTGCGTCCACTATTTTCATTATAATTGCATATATGTGTAATATCATTATCTAACGTTTCAACAGCACTTTGTCCATTCAAAGTGCTATGTAAATGCTAAGCACTATTTCCACTTACCAAAAGCTACCATAATTCTACTTCCATCTTCAGACTGAGAAAGCATGTGCTCCTGGAAATATTTTACTTGTATTTCAACATTGAGAGTCTTACTTCTCAAAACAAGAGAGGAAAAGCCATTCCCTGCTTTTGCATCACTACAATATCAGTCTCAACAGCTGCTTTTCCACTGCACGTGTACAGTTAAGCAAAAATGATCACAGAAAAAAATAAACCTGGCCCCTTTCCCTTCCTCCACCTCTTGCTTCTAAAATGTCTCGTCTTTTACATAATTGATTAGCTTTATTTAGCTGAATGTGTTTGCACAGCTTTGGCAAGCAAATGTGTATTTTTTCTGCTCGAGCTGGAAGGAACAGTTTATGTCAAGAGTTAAACAGCCGCAGAGACCCTTGAGATGGTCTACATCCGATAGCTGTGGTATGTGCTCTGCTACACCTTAAAATGGTACGCTATGCAGCAGGCCCCTCTGAGAATATGGCTATGTAAACTATCTTACAGAATCTTTTCCTACCTGAACTAAAGGCTGAGTGTCTCCAGGCATAGTACCAGCAATTCCTGTAACTGGAAAAATTGCTGCTAGAAAAGATCAGCAACAGGAAAGTATTGAAATGAGTAGGTAATCCAAACATGTGCCTGAAATTCCATAGTTAATAGCGTAATTAGCAAAAATAATCTTGACAATGCTTTACTGTTAGTTGCCTGTACTGATGTTTATGTTGTTGTGATGCTCAGGTTAATATGTACATAATCATGCCTTAAATCCTGGAAGTTTATGGAATAATGAAGTCCATCCTCTGTTACACTTCCCTGTTTATTTTACCACCTTTTACAAAAGGAGTAGGAGCCAATGACAACCACATAAATTCCATATGAGCGGTAGTCCTGGCATCATAATAGATTTCTTTTAAGACCTAGGAATTTCAAGTTAAGATAAAAAGTTATGAAGTAAACTGTACTTGGCTAGTACAAGCCAAATCCTTCCCTAAGCCACCCTAGTGCAGCACCATGAATTTGGTCCTACAGTTCTGATCTGCCCAATGTAACCATAATAAGACTACAGGGGTTGTTATCTTATGCACAGGACAGATACAGTCATAGAAGGTACATCTTCAGAACAAATATTATATTCACCAAAAAAGTCATTCAAAACTTGATGGAAAAATCAGTTTCAATAGAATTATTTCTTTCTCTGAGAGATTAAAGATCAGTAATAAACATTTGTGCTCTTCCTCCCAGGTAGTTTTAATGTGGGATTGTGCAGGATTCAGTCTTGTCACCTCCCGTACCCAGTGTGTATGAACCATCATTAGGACAGAGATGTTTTCAGCTAGTGTCTAGTTTCAGCACATTTCTAATCTGGATCACATATTTTTAATCTTAGTATTAGGGTGAGTTAACTCATTTGCTAAACACATCTCTTTATAATCTGATAAATTATCAGTTTGATTATTCTCTGCTTCTTAATTTAAAAACTAGACCACATTTCATGACCATATTGCATGCCAGGAAGCTTTTTACATACTTTTAGAGGACTGTATAGTAATGTGCCACCAGCTTTGTCCAGACATCCAAAATACTGAATATATTTTAAAAATCCCAAATGTCTTTTTAATAGCAAATCTGCTGCTTGTTATTCTACATTCCGATATTTTATTAGGTTGTGTACTGGGCTATTACAGAACTGCATCAGACAGAGGAGAAAAGGGAAATGAATAAGAGAGGGTGGGAAGAACTACTCAGCATTAGGATATATAGTGCATAATATAAACCCATTCGTAATCTGACTTTACAAAATCCAGTCCTCATTGTACCATCCTTGCTCTGGCAAAATTCCCAATGTGGTTACTGAGGAGAGGGCTCTGTGCATCAGTTAAAAAAGAATTAAGTTACTATTACTGTAAGCTGAACACAAAAAGTCATAGAAAGGAAATAGCCTAGCACCTATATCAATAGGCCAAAAGGAGACAAATTCAGCCCTTCAAAAAATAACTTAGAAATAAATTATTTATACTAATACTCTCAAAACAGTGATTGTAACTTGATGCTCAAAAACAAAACAAAAAACAACCAGCTCGCTCATACAGGGTCAAGCAACATGAAAACTTGCAATAGCAAATGGCCAGCACACATCATATGCACAACTATGAGTTTTAATTTAATCCATCACAAAAAGAAGAAAGATTTTCTACTTTGACAAAATATTAGCTATTTTCCTATTTTGCTTTTCTTAGGTTCCTGTTTCATTGCAAGTAAAAAAACAACAACAGCTGATCACAGAATGTGATATACAAAGCTCTGTTCTAATTATTTTTCTATTGTAAAACACCATACTACCAACATGTAGCTAGTAGCACAATAATGGGAGAGTCCTCAGGTATAAAACTCCTCTAGAACCCTAGATCTCTCTTAAGAGATCAAATCCTGCAGTTCTTGCTCAGACAAATCTCTTCCTGACTTCTGTTGGAGTTCAGCCTGTATTAGGTCTGCCCTAAAATTGCATGATTTGGCCCAAGGACTCTCTCTCATCTGTTGTTTTCAACTGCAGCAAGTGTGTCATGTAGATAGAGTTCAGCCAAATTCTCATGCTGTTTATCAGTCACTTCAGATCATGTGTCCCCTCCTCTTGATCAAGACTTTCAAAAACACATTTGTTCTAGGCAGACTGACAACCACCAGATCTGGAGACCTATTTCCCTGTGAAAGTTGAATTTCAGAGATTGTCCACTACTGGTATTCTTCCAGAAAGTAAAGTCATTATACATGTTTCCAAAGATACCCTTCTGAAGCCAAAAACGTAAGATTATGGAGCAGTGACTGTGAGTACATGGGATTGTATTTTTGGAATATTGTTCCTGAGCGTGATGTGCCCAAACATATAGAAAGTGGCTACTTGAAGCACTTGCTTCATACTGTTTGTACTTTGTAATATAGTGGACCCTATTGTAAGAGACTGCTATTAATGCTATGTTTGTTATGGAGGGATAAGGTACTCTGAAGAGGAGTCCATCATGACTAGAGCTGTGCAAATACATTTTCAGTTAAAAACAAAAACAAAAAAGTTGTTTCAGGTCAAATCTAAAACTAAGTTGTTGGCAAACCAAAAAGTCCCCAAAATTAAATGTTTCACTTTGATTTTAAAGAGAGTGGATTTTAAAGAACTGGAGGTAGTTTCTAAACAAGAAGTCCTTTCAAACAGAAAAGTCAAAATGTTTCATTTCAACTTTTTAGATTGTTTTTGTTGTATGGCTTTCCACATGAACAATTTAGTGAAACTCACATGAGTCGTAAAATGTTTCATTGTCACCAAACCTGTATTTTTTGCCAAAAAAAGTTTTGAACGAATTTTTTTCCCAGCTCTGCTCATGACACAATGAAGGGGCAGAATTAAGGTTGTCTTGGCATGTTTTGTGGGAAGCATTACCTTAACTGTGCATTTCCTGATTTTCTTAAATTTCTGTCTTGTTGTTTCTCTTAAAGTAAAGTATTTTTTATAGAATATGTGGAAGCACCATAACTGAGCATTCCCTGATTTTCAAGTCTCACTTTCCAGAAGGGTTTGGGAGCAGAAGGCACTGCTGTGAGCAACCTTAATTCCACCTGTTTTTATAAGTGACTCTGTTTCTTTAACTTGTGTCTATACCAAAGGCTTTTTCTACAAATCAGAAAATTGTTCAAAGCTAATAGCCATTATTCAATCTCTAAAGCAGCCAGAGTCAGATCAGCTGACCCAATGATTAAAAAAATATCATTCTACTACAATGCCAGTGCTAGAAAAAGAAAAAGGCCATTGGGCAATGGAAATCTACTACTGCTCACTGAACTGAAAAGGTGAAGAAATCAGCACTCTATAGTGTATAATGTCCATAGACATCGTATACTGAAACAAGAGCAATCTCTGATCACAATTTCATATATACAAAGTACTATATATATTAGCTCTGATGGTTGTAAATAAAACCTGTAGCACGGTATAAAACAAAGCAGTGCTGTCTTCCTGAATTTTTAGGCAGCAAAGCTGGTGCTAGACACCTTGTCTACAGATGAAGACAAATCAAAACTTTTAACCACTTTTCATCTGTATGCTTTCCCGTTTACCATGTCCTCTTCTTACAAATACATCTGATATTATATCAATGACCATCCCTTGGCCAGAACTGGTAACTCACAGCAATCTGAGGAGGATACACCTCTTCAAGATGAATGACTTTTACTCTTTCCTTGAAGTTTACTGTAACATGCTAATAAGAATTACAGCAAAGGAAAAATGATGGTATTTAGTATTACTAAAGTAATAACTTAGAGGCCAATTTTGAAAGAAAGCACTTCTATGTCTACAGTATACAAAGATGAAACTTAAAAGTGTGTCACTTATATTCTGTGCTTAGACACTCTTTTGCAGAGAGAACTGGTAAAAGGAAACATAATGGCTGGATAATGGAGACAAAGATGTGTCCCCACACTCCTGTCCGTTGCTGAATGACTGCTATGCCAAAAATGATTATTTGTTTACATTCATATGCCTCCTTTTCTACCAGCTAAATGGATCTTCCTCCAAAATGAGCATTGTTTCTTAAATTTGCTGTAGGCTTGAACCTATGAGCTCTGCCAGGCTTATGCAATATTTCTACTGAATAAAGGGGGAAAGAAGTAGGAATCAAAAGGACACTTTCTTCTAGGGCTTGATTTGTGAATTTTTTGTTGAAATCTTTAGTTTCAATTGGGCAAATTCTGTACCTGTTGGAGTAAGACTCCCATAGATTTCACCAGGACCAAGAATTGGTTGAACCTCAATAATCTAGGAAGCAAAACTTTGGATGTTTCATCCAGCTCTGAATGGATGTAAATTTTCATCACAATATTCAGGATTTTTCAGCACCCATTTGATATTAATTCTTGTATTCTGCAATGAAAATGTACTTATCATCTAAGCATTTTGTTTTTGCCTTCTCCTTAACATTTCACTGCACAGTTCTCAGACTCATATGACTGATAAGACACAAGTAGCTCACTGCCTAATAAAAGTTAGTGCTGCAGAAACACTGGGAGGAACTGAGGGCTTTTAACAGACAACTGAAAAGAACACATGGAAGCATAGCAAGTAGCCAACACAAGGCCAATTTTAGAATGTATAGATACAGCACACCAGGAAATTATAGACTAATTATTACAGTTTTGCATCGGTTGTGGGAAAAGTCTTGGAAATGGTTTTAAAAGATCAAATGGAGGAATGGTCGGAAAACCACAATTTGAATTAAGGATAGTCAACATGGTTTCAGGAAGGGAAGGTCATGCCTCACTTACTTGTTGGAATTGTTTGAGCATGCTACTGCCAGTACAAACATGGGGAATGCTGTGAACATTGTATACTTGATTTTCAGAAAACACTTGACAAAATTCCTCATCAGAGATTACTGTCTACTGTGCAAAGCCATGGCTTAATTCAGAAATGGTGGAGAGGGCCTCATAGAAGCGAGGGGCTGTCTAACGGACAGGAAACAAAACAAGCTCTGTTAACCTTGGAAGACATTTCTACCATTAAGAATCTTTCTAATAATCCTAGATGAGCTTTGCAAGATGGAATGGATATGTGCTTTCATTTGGAGAGAACTCTAAGGAATTAATTACAATTCATTCTGATTCCACTTAAAGACTTCCATTGTGACTTATATCAATTACCTGGGCTAATGGATCAAAGCAGTTCATTTTAACAAAAGTACAACTTAACCCAAGATTAAAGAAACTCACCCTCTGAAATTCCTCCAAAAATGAGATAAAAATATGCTTGCAACATAGTTTCAAGAAGACAGCTCTTCTAAGAAAGGTGAGAAAAGTGTTGTCCACCACTTTTCTCATTCAGCTAGAATAGATACGGTACCATATAATAGGTAAGGTATTAGAATCTTTACAAAGATTACTTCACAGACATGTGGTCTAGTGGTTAACAATGCTCTTCTACCTAGCGGAAGAAGATATCCTGTTACAGTATCACTTTCTGACATGTGGACTTGTATTTACTATTTCCCCAGGGAATGTTTATCATAAATCATGGATGCATTTAATTTCAGTACCATGATTTGAAACACGAGTATGCTATACTTCAGCTTGTACTCCTGAGCTAAATCTTAGGCTATGATGACACTTGCCAACAGTAGGATGAACTTTTTCTCCCCATCAGAGTAACAACAGACATTCTAAATATACTGCTGTAAGACAAATTGCTGAAATTGGTACTGTGTAGTGCAGCAGTACTTATGCAATAAAAAAAACAAAAGCAGTGCCTTCTTGGCAGTGATTTTAATAGTGATTTGGGTTGGGTTTGGGTTTTACAAAACCAAACCCAAAGCTGAGGTGGTTGTGGATTTAGGTTTCATTTAATTCAAACCACTGTGGCTTAGGGAAAGGTGAAGCAGTTGCTCAAAAACGGTTCTGATTTTGGCTTATTTCATGTTATTGGCCATTCCAAATAAAGACGGGCAAAACGGAGTGTGGCTTTGGTTTACCAAACCTCAGTCTGGATTTTGTTTTGAAAAAACCAGGGATTATTGCACATCTGGGTTCCATTTTATCTCAAACAAGTGATTGTTTTAGACAGGGTATCACAATCTTGGGTGGGCTGCCCTTTCTGAGACCCACAAGTAGACCCTTTCAGGCCCCTGACTGCACTTCACTTTGGGGTGGGATCTAGCAACCCAACCACTCTCCGACTGGGTCTCTGGGTTACACCGCCCCTGGTTGCCAACCTCTTTGCTTAGCAGGCCTAATGGCCTTGGCACCCACAAGAGTTCTCATTTGGGAGCTTGTGGACAGGAACAATGCGCAGTGACCACAGAAGCAGCTTCCCCAAAACAAAGTATGAATTATTTTTCCAAAAGATACAGAGAGCCAGAGAAGGGCAGATCCTACTGTTTGAAGGAATGTTCCTTATCCAGACCATTGTTTAACCTTTCCTGCCTGATTTCTTTTAACTACCCTTTTGATCAAGCTAACCATTCAGGAAGGGTAATATCACATAGATGTGCCCCTCAGTGTACCTCTGGGATATTACCCTCCCTGAATGGATAACTAAAACACGGTAAGATAAATAATAAGAAGAAAGATTTAAAATACTGGAACACTTCTAGCTCCCATGCAATTGATGGTTTTCCACTTCTCTGTTAAAGTGATATCACCTCTCCCTTCTAAATCCACGCAGTCTCATTAGGCATGATCTCCACTAGTCTCAGTTCTCAATATCATGGAAGAGAATGGCTACCTGCAGGACTCACAGTGGCAGTTTTGAGCCTAATGAAAGAGACAAAAAAAGAGCAATTCTTTGGCAGACTCTGACTGTAGCTCGTATGTTCCATTTCACATCTCGAATTCTTAACTGTTTTGACAGTGGCACTCACAGCTTTGGTCCTCAGTACAATTCTTCTTTCGAGTCTCCCATCTCACAAAAGTGGAAACACAGAAGGCAAAGGACAAGAGGCGATAATTACACTCAGGCTGCTGTTTTTTTATAAATCTGCCTGCTAAAATCATGGGTTTTTTTTAAATGTGCATACAGCATTAGGCAGGTTCCTCTGTCTTTCAAAATCATGAGTCACTCAGGGCACAAAGCAGCAGGTATTACAAGGAGAGTGTAAAGTTAAAATAAACATGAAATTGGTGTTTAAAAGATTGGAAAAGATGGGGTACGGTTCTTACATTTGTTAGGGTAAAACAGTGGGCACATTTTAAAGTCGGCACATTTTAAAAGTTCATTCCAGTATTAGAGGTATTACTGATTCCAGCCATGTTTTATGTACTTCAATGGGGAATACACCACAGGAACCAGTACTATCTCAAACATGCAGTGCAGAAGCTGGACTTGATAATTTGCTTTCATGCCTAAATTTTGGTTTGTTTGCAGTGTGGGCATGTGTCTGTCATTCAGCTACCGATCTGAAACTCAAACCATTATAGCTGACCAACAATTACTCTCCTAGTGTTCATATATGCAGTAGAAATTGGTCAAAGAGATAGTCTTCATAGCTGGCACCGGATTAATCACAGACTATAATTTGGGGATCAGGTTCAAGGCCAAGTCACAAATAAGATTTTGGACTCAGTTGTATTGAAATTTGGTCAACTATTTGGGATGTATCTGGTAAAAATGCTCTCTCTTTACATTGACAGTGAGATAGGAAAGGGCACTAGAAAATGTGCTGTAAGAAACATTCTACACTGGAAGTGGGCTAGAATACAGGACTTAGCAGGTCTTTCCTTCTCTAAATGTTTTGTTTCTGACAGTATTAAACGTAAGGCTCCCAGTAATCTGAAACACAAAACTCACCTCACAAGTTGGTTGATAGAAGGTGGGATAGGCATAAAATGAATGAGTTAAGCCATTGCAGGGATTCCTTTCCAGAGAGGAGACTCAAACAGTTGCTTTGGTGCACTGAAGCTATTTGCAAGTTTGAAAAGGGAGGGGTCCAAAAATTGAAAAGCTTTTACACAGTGAAATGAGGAACATTCTACAAATCCTTCTTTAAAATCAATGTTAGCAACTTAAATTGGAAGCATAGGTCAAAAAGAGTTAGCTGTGGCATTATAAGCACTTTGGATTTCCCAGAGGTAGTCTGATGCCTTTGAACTGTAAACGTGGAGACATGCTCCTTAAAGACCAAATCCAGGGAACCAGCATCCCCAGCAACAGATCTGCTCCATGATGGCTGCTTCAACCCAATAACCTGCATCTCTTCTGCCTTGAGCTCTGCACATCCATCTTTGCCTTGCCCCCATCAGCCCCTTGTACACAGGGAGTGTTCAAAGACCTGGCTCTACACCATGCATTAAGTACATAACTTCGTGTCAAGCTTCCCAAATCTAGTCATTTTTCCTTTGCATAATAGAACTATACCAGTTCCACTGCTGGGGCAAAAAGAAGAAGAGGAGGTAGAGGCTGAATCTGACTCTGACTCCTGATACTTGCAGTCCTTGCGTACCCCAAACTTCCTCTGAAGTCAGTGGGACTGGGCCACACAAGGGACCATGTTGAGACACTAATTCCTTGTAGACAGAACTGTCATATTCAGTCAAGTACATTTGATTCCTATTAGGATTAGTTAAGCCTCTCTATAAAAACAGACAATATAGTTAGAATTTTTAGTTGTAACACAATATTTCTTTGTTAAAAAACTGTTTTCCACTAAAATTGCTAACCAGATCCATGTATTATATAAAAAAAAAAAAAAACATGAAACAGGAAGAGACTGTGAACAAGACTATAATCATATGAGGTTCTGGTGACAACAAAAAGACCTTGAACTTTGCTCTCGTAGCTAATTATGATGTCATTAGAACTCTCAATGTACAGTATATATAGGTCTTTGTACTTCAGGGTCTATCATTTATTCTATATGTTAACTTCTAAAACTACAAACACAATGTAAGCTAGTTATTGGAAAAGGTCACAATCCCTGGCATGGCATGTATGGATGCCAATCCTGCTGCTTTTTGCGTCTGAGACACTCACAGAAAACAACTTGTTTTCACAGCAGTTCCATAAAATCAGTTAAAAAAGGAATGATGTTGATTGAAGGTGCCTTGGGGCAACAGTTCATTTTAGCTAGTACAATACTTCTGGTATATAGAACTTTACAGCCTCAAAAAGTCTGGGAAAGATCAATTAATACCAATCACAACACCCATGTGATAAAAGGAAGTCAGTCCTAATTAGAGTTACATCTGTGCTACAAAGTTTAGATTCATCCCTAGAGTTTGGCGTATTCAGACATGACTCCAAGCCTACTTCTAGTATTAACATTCCAATATTGCACATGGAGAAACAGATACAGAGCACTTGATCATGATTCCAATTTCTCTCGTGTAAAACCGGGAGTAACTCCACTGAAGTCAGTAATAGAATTACAATGCTGTAAAGCAGGTGTAAAATCAGAAGCAAGACCAAATGACTTGCCCAATGTACGTAATGGAGCATCAAGAACCCAAATGTTCTTGACTCCAACTCCCTATATCAAATCACTAGATCTTGTTCTCTCTCCAACACATCAGTAGTATACCTCCCCTGTGGCTTGGGCACGTGACCCAAATCTTTGTCCCTACGTGTACACAGAGGAGAATCATATTCGGTCTCATGCAAGAGGACCCTCAGCACTTGTGGAGAAGGGGCAGAATTTATTCCCACCTTTTGGCATGTTTTTCAAAGCAAATGTACAATGCTGAGAGGGAAAAAATAGACTATCCCTTCCAATGCCCAGGTGATGCGAGTGCTACAATGCTTATATGTTCTATGTCTCACACTTGCCCCCTTTTCAACACCACATTTTTCCCCCCATGGAAAGCTGTGACTTTATCTCATTGATTACAATTTATCCAGCAACCTCTGTCCAAAACAATCAGATAATTTGATTGACCGAGGATTTTAGCAACTCCCTGTGGAAGACAAAATTTCACATGCAGTCTAACAATTGCTAGTTTATAAACTCCTCTAGGCCATATTTACTTACGTCTGCACAGCACATAGCGCATTTTGGATGCTATTGAAATAACACCGTTGTGCAGGCAATTACATGGTTCAATAGGAATAAATCCATAAAATAAATACAAGCTTTGGGGTATTTAATGTAACTGTGAAAGGCAGCTCTCTTCATGATGGTGTCTTTAAATTGTCAGCTTTGGTATGACAAGTAATGTTTAAAATGAATTTCATGTAGAGCTGGGAAAATATGCTGGCTCAACAGCCCTGGAGAAAGCCTCTGTCCAGTAGTGGCAGTGAGAGATTCCCCATACCTAATAATGTGCTTCAACTTTACTCTGGAAGAACCATCACTATAACCAAGAGGATAGTTCAGTCTCTTGGCCAATTCAGTGACCAATATAATGGTGATGATTTTTGTATTGCACTAGTCCCAAAGAGGCCTTACTCATGATCATGGCCCAATTACACGATCCTTTACAAACACTTTAATGTGTAAAGCTCACATGCTGTAAACATTAAAGGTACTGCCCAGGCTCAGAAGAGCTTATAAACAAACACATAATGATGCTGGGAAAGTGGAACGCATTGACCTAGCTGCTGAGCCTACCAAAAACAAAGATGGTCTCACATGCAAGGAACAGGACTAGGTCTGACATCTGTGTTGTATTCCTAGCTCTGGCACAGACTTCTTGTGGGGTGTATACAGACAGACATCACAAGTGATTATTTCTTTTAATCCTGAGCTAAGGATGTGCAGGTATTTCAGTACCCAGTACTTATATATGTGCAATGCCCATTCAGTGTCCTATTGTGGTGCAATTCCCAGAAGTGCTAGAGTCTAAGCCCACTCTCTTTAGATGCATTTGAAAAAGTTGTCATGATCTTCAATGAGAGCAGGATTGGCCCTTAGAACATCCAATGTAATATGTGCAGTTACATTACATCTGGAAAAGTTCTCTCTCTCTCTGAGCAGAACTCTGGGAATGATAGCAAGAGAGACACCATTGATGACACTGTAAAGTGAAAGGGCTATTGCCAAATATCTCCATTTTCTTTTATTCATAGGCATTTCAAGGGACCTCATCATAGGATCTGAATATTTGTTTTCTAAGTGGGCTTCTCCCCTGGGTCGGTCAAGTACATCCAAGTTTGGAGGTATCAATATTTCCATGGGGGTACCCCAGCATCTCAAATCCTGAGCCACATAGTCAGCATAAAATTTGTTACTGAAGTACTGCAAGTATAATGGAACTTCATCCAATTGCAAATTCAGTCTGGCTCTTGTAACTTCTGGGTGTGCTTAGGAAACATTTTTAAAACTTAAATCACAGGTTTCCTTGCCTCAAAAACCTCCAATGATCACACCTCAATTTTCTGGTATATTGCTAAAGAAAAATTGCATTTAAAAAGAAAAAAATCATTTTAATAAAAAGTTACATGTGGCTTTTAGCGGGGAGACAGGGTCTAATAATTGTATTTCAAATATTTGCATTTACATTTTTCAGAAGATTTTCTATTACTTTAGGGATTCATTTACACAGCAGAAACACAGATCTAGTGTTCCCCTGGTATTTCAAATCCAAGATGGTGGAAATACCACAGATGACCAGTTCTCATTTTAAAAGCAAAATCCCTGAATCAAATAGCATTTCAAGGCCGTGGAATTAAAAGGCAAAGAAAAACAGTAAGCACTAATAGAAATACCAGCCATATTTAGCTTTAGATGAATACCATTACTTTTATTAATACATACTGATGTAAAAACATAGGAGCTGCACATAGAACTGCACAAGAAAAAGAAATCCCTACTCCTGCCCCTTGGAACTTAAAATGGAATGATTTGATCCTGAACTCAACCAACTTCCATTAACATCAGTAAGAGCTAAGGGCTGATGGCCTCTCATAAGCTGATGTGCTTGGCACCTGCCAGGATCAGGCCATAAGTCAGAGAAAGAACACAACAAAAAATGACAAAATCCCATAATGGGCAGGAGTAGATATGGTATAAAGGGAAGACATCTCTGAACCCATGGGAAAGTAGAAATGCTTTGGAGGGAGGAGACATGTTCCTGTAGTGAGTGGATTGATAAGCTGATTAGTTAAATTTGCTTCTTGTTGGTTATTTGGGGGGCTGGAAGAAAGGGAGAGTATTTTATGTTTATTTTATTAAATTAATATTTAGATTATCATTTTAAATTACATTTGGTGGATTTTCATTGGAAGATTTGAAAGAAGAAATATTTTCAAATTAATTCAGGTTCTTATGCATTCTGAATGTACAGCCCAAGTCGTTTTTCCAGAGTTTGCCAACACCAGCCAACCTTAAACACTATTACCCAGGACAGACAATGGGGAGGAGGGGTGGGGGAATAGTTATTGACCTCAGCACAAACAATCTTCAGGCAGCAGCTCCAAAGTTAGAATCTTTGGACTTTCACTGGCACTGCTCACTGGAGTCCTAAACAAATAGTCTGCTCACTGGACTCTGTGTACTGAAGAACCCCTTATGAAAATACTGCTTCTAAAATGACCTATATTACATAGTAAGGTTCAGAGAATGTTTTCCTTTAATTTTAACTGTGTGTTGGTGCCACCTACTGGACAATGTTGGTACTAATGTCGGCATACATTCCCAGCTACACCTGTCTCAATTATGTTGGCTATTTGAAGAATCAGAAAGGGACCCTTTCCTGGCAGAGGTGCAACTTCAAAAGTATTTGAAGGAGGAGCTATGGGGAGTGAAAATACAAGATTCCTTAAACCAGTCTGAAGTGGTTATCAGTGGCATAGTTAAAACTTCAAGGGAATATGTCCTCTCCTAGCCCCCTCCCATCCTTCCAGTGGTTGCTTCTTAGGGATAGGAATATAAGTAAAGAAAAGTAGGGAAAGTTTCAGAATATTAAAATAATTACAGAAGACTATTTCTCTGCTCCAAAAATGAGCAAAATTGGCAGAACTCCAAACTACCCATTGACTTAAAAACCATTTTTTTAAATTATTAATACCATTAAGTGGTATCACTCTCATTCTGACATCTGATAAGTAGCACTGACTTTATATCATACAGATAGTAATATGTGACCACATCTTTGCAACAGCTTTATGAAAACATCTGCTAGTCATAGATACAAGAATTTACCCAGAGAAAATGAGTGAATTTTCCTATTTTAGAGATCAGTATCATGGAGGAGATTAGCAGCCATGTTGTTATACCTCACCTGCTAGGCCAAGGAATTTAAGCAGCACAAATAATGGCAACTCAGAAGTCTCAACTGTTTTATGTTTCCTTGATATAAGTAACTGGATAACTCAGCAGAAGGGCAACAGGGTACACAGTCTATCATTTCTTGGTCAATCCTGTCCAAGTAAGAAGTAACTGAAATTGTTACCATGTAAGGATTGTTTGAGCAATGAAGTTGACTAGGGACCACAACAGGGATTGGAAGTCTATTCCCAATTTTGCATAGATCCACTATGTCAATTTAGGCAACTCACAATATGTTTTCCTCTGCTCCCTCATCTATAAAAACATGCCATTGATAAAAACATGGTTAAGTGCTTTGAGATCCTTGGATAAAACAGTTATGAAAAATGAGTTTATGGTCTTAATGTAACTTCTAGTACACAGGTAGTCTCATACAATTAGCACCTTTGTTGGCAGTCTTGACAAAGAGACCAAGAAGACTGACTGAGCATAGGAAATGAACTCACCCCTAGAAATTGTCCATCTCAATAAGGGTTGAGGAGAAGGTAGAAGCTTGCATCGCTGATGTACGTACCTATATGTGGATAAACAGAATACCAGCCTCTAGTGCTTTTGATCTGGTACTATTTATTAGCCCTAAAGTCACTTTTTTTTTTTTTTTTTAAGTATTTATTTCTTTTAACCAAAATAAATTGAAAGTTGGAATAAAAAAAAAACACCCACCTCATATGCAGACTGGGAAAGCATGAGGATGTGTGAGTTATGTAGATCCAGATTCTTTCATTCACATTGAATTTTGGGTAAACAGTAAATTGAGCTGAGGATTAATATTAATGATTTTCAGCTGAAAGAAGTGGAAAATATTGCAGAAATGAATCGGATAAATGAGGTAGCTGAGCTGCAATTAAAAAAAAAATCCCATACCTCCGCAAGCTCCAAGAAAAGCTGGAGAGCCTTAGGTTCCTTACTTTATTTTCCTCTTGCTTTTCAAGTGCAAATATTTTAGCATGAATTTTACTGCCCAGGAAAAAAATATTATTTCATGAAGATTATATTGGAGATCAATCTCCTACCTCTAATAGCATGTTATTTCCTTAGGGGGAAAAGATCCAGCTGTTCTTCTCGCTCAAAAAGGAGTAAATCCATGTACTAATTACAGCTAAGACAACACTACACAAATCACTTCACTAAGACTACACAAGTCACTTCACTAAGATGTCTTCAAATCACCAGGGCCTGATGAAATGCATCCTAGAATACTCAAGGAGCTGACTGAGGGGATATCTGAGCCATTAGCAATTATCTTTGAAAAGTCATGGAAGATGGAAGACATTCCAGAAGACTGGAAAAGGGCAAATATAATGCCCATCTATAAAAAGGGAAATAAGGACAACCCGGGGAATTACAGACCAGTCAGCTTAACTTCTGTACCCGGAAAGATAATGGAGCAAATAATTAAGCAATCAATTTGCAAACACCTAGAAGATAATAAGGTGATAAGTAACAGTCAGCATGGATTTGTCAAGAACAAATCGTGTCAAACCAACCTGATAGCTTTCTTTGACAGGGTAACAAGCCTTGCGGATAGTGGGGGAAGTGGTAGATGTGGTATATCTTGACTTTAGTAAGGCTTTTGATACTGTCTCGCATGACCTTCTCATAAACAAACTAGGGAAATACAACCTAGATGGAGCTACTATAAGGTGGGTGCATAACTGGTTGGAAAATCATTCCCAGAGAGTAGTTATCAGTGGTTCACAGTCATGCTGGAAGGGCATAGCAAGTGAGGTCCCATGGGGACTGGTTCTAGGTCTGGTTCTGTTCAATATCTTCATCAATGATTTAGATATTGTCATAGAGAGTACACTTATAAAGTCTGCGGACAATACCAAGCTGGGAGGGGTTGCAAGTGCTTCGGAAGATAATTTTTAATTTTAATCCTATCTGGACAAACTGGAGAAATGGTCTGAAGTAAATAGGATGACATTCAATATGGACAAATGCAAAGTACTCCACTTAGGAAGGAACAGTCAGTTGCACACATACAAAATGGGAAATGACTGCCTAGGAAGGAGTACTGTGGAAAGGGATTTGGGGGTCATAGTGGATCACAAGCTAAATATGAGTCAACAGTGTAATGCTGTTGCAAAAAAAAGCAAACATCATTCTGGGATGTATTAGCAGGTGTACTGTAAGCAAGACACGAGAAGTAATTCTTCCGCTCTACTCTGCGCTGATTAGGCCTCAACTGGAGTATTGTCCAGTTTTGGGTGCCACATTTCAGGAAAGATGTGGACAAATTGAAGAAAGTCTATAGAAGAGCAAGAAAAATGATTAAAGGTCTAGAAAACATGACCTATTAGGGAAGATTGAAAAAATTGTGTTTGTTTAGTCTGGAAAAGAGAAGACTGAGAGGGGACATGATAACAGTTTTCAAGTACATAAAAGGTTGTTACAAGGAGGAGGGAGGAAAATTGTTCTTCTTAACCTCTGAGGATAGGACAAGAAGCAATGGGCTTAAATTGCAGCAAGGGCTGTTTAGGTTGGACATTAGGAGAAACTTCCTAACCGTCAGAATGGTTAAGCACTTGAATAAATTGCCTAGGGAAGTGGTGGAATCTCCATCATTGGGGATTTTTAAGAGCAGGTAGGACAAACACCTGTCAGGGGTGGTCTAGATAATACTTAGTCCTGCCTTGAGTGCAGGGACTAGACTAGATGACCTCTCGAGCTCCCTTCGAGTTCTATGATTCTATGACTCAGAGACATAAGATAATACAGAGGGTAAAAACTAAGAGCCTAGACACATTTGAAGTGTTCATGAAATCATATGGAGAACACTGGCTCTGAAGGACCATCTAATATGGAAATAAAGTGACTAATGGAAGGTTTGCCCTCATATAATCTATTTCCCTTTAGCAAAGATGAGCACAGCCTTCCAAAAATGGGTGCATCCCTTTATTTCTCACTTTCTCCTCAGGTTTTGCAAGTGATGTAACTTTATTACTATACCATGAAAAGAACAATGGGCTGGACTTTCCATTGCCTTGAGTAATATGAAGGTCTAGGTTGTGTGGTCAGCACTACTATCTCCAGTATCTGTCCCAGCCACTCTGTAGCCTGTTAGTTTCTCACAACTAGGGCCTACTTCTTTAGCTCAGTGGGCTCCAACTCGTTTTGTCAAAATTTTTGACAGACCTGAGCAGCAGGATGTTTGCCAACAGTCACCACTATTTATTTAAAACTTTTTCTGTGAGTGTAATAACTCATTTTAAAAGTGCTGATTTGTCAGAACCTGAAGAATGAAGGTGTCTATTTTTCCATAGATCAGATACAGCACAGGCAGCAGCAGTGAACACCCCTTCACATTGTTCCACTAATATACCTCATCCCTGGCCTAGAGGGATGAGGATGAGAAGATGAGAAGTTAGATGAGAAGTTAGTTCGGTCTCCATGGTCCATTCAGTCCCAGGCTTCTCTGCTAAAACTGCTATCAAGTGTTAATTGCATAAAGAAGGGTGTTCAGTATAGCAGTTGTCCACTTCTAACTGGATCAACAAACTCATTGCACAAAAGTCACCTGACAACTATTAGGTGTTACTGCTGACCAGGATGGAATTTGAACTGGTAAATTAGACATGAAAGGCCACTGGTAACTAATAGAGCTAGTCAGGGAATGTGTTTTTTTCCCCACAGAAAAACAAAAATTGGAGATAAAGACTGGCTGAGGAACCCAACCTACAGAAAAGAATAGGGACCTGAGGCACCTGAACTACAACTCCCATGAGTCATTGCAGCAGCATTTCAAAATGTTTTTTTTTTTCTTCGTTTGAGCTGAAAGCAGACACTTGGAAAGTTTTGTTTAGTCAAAAAACTACTATTCCATTGAAAACAAAAGTTTTGATGGAAAATTTTCAGCCAGCTCCAGGAATTAATACACTGTAGACTATTTTTTCCAGTTTGAATTTTCTATTATATGTATTTGGATTCTAGTGTTCTCTCAATGAGTAAATGAACACAAAGTTTGCATCTGAACTTCCCTAAGCTCAGAGGCATTTTGACCTAGGCCAGACTTTGTTTAGTAATGAGTGAAGTTATGTGCACTCAGCAAGAAGAGAACATACCCCCTAGCTTGAATTAATATCTAACGTGCATCCTATTTACTGGGGTTAATATGAAACTGGACAAAACTATTTCAAAATATAACTGTGCAAATGATTCTTTCAGACTGAGCTGTGGGAGGTTAGAATGAAATTCCTGTGCTCACAGTGAGCTCAGCTCACCAGCAGGAGAGAAAAAAATCACTGTTTAAGGGAGGGCCCCACAGCTTTGCACCTGCAGTTCAGTTTCTGCAATCCATCATTTACATTACCTTTGGAAATGGAGGGTTAGGAAAATCTTGTGGCAAATTTACAGTGAACTGTGAATGCTTCCTGTCCTGTCCTCCCTGCCTCAGCTACAGCTGGAATCTAATAACTCAAAATCGGTTATTTCCTGGCAAAATAATATATTTCTACTTACAATTATTCTTTCTGGGGAACTGAAATGGTACTATGGAGAGTGTTGGATGATGAGTCCTGTAGGTTGTAAAATCTAAGTTCATTCTGATCTTACATTAAAACCAATATTTACCTTGCCTCTGAGGAATTTTAATCATTTCCTTTCCTGCAGCAATGATTCTTTAGAAATAGTTCTGGACCTGGAAAGGAAGAGGGAAAAAATTCAAGGAAAAATAGAGAACTTACATAACCAAGATCTTTGTACAGTACTACAACAGGTGTCTGGAGAAATATTACACTGCAAATATCTAAAGTTGTCATTTAGGAGCCACAGCCTTCTCAGGCAGCTAGTTGGGTTTAAGAGAGATCACAGCCTCTCACTTCATGACTCCACAAATAGGACTATCTAATGACTTAAGCAGGGGCGGCTCTAGGCACCAGCAAAGCAAGCACGTGCTTGGGGCAGCCAATTTGCAGGGGCGGCAGGGATGCAGCATGGGAGCTGAGAACCAACAGTGGGCCCTGGGAGCTGTAGTTCCTTGGTTAGCTCCTTGCCTATAGAGCCAGCCCTGGAGCAGGGAAAGAATTTCCCAGCATTCCCTTGGCCATTACCAACAGGAAAGAGGGGGAGGGAGTGAGGTAGCTGAGACCTCATGCTGCAGCCTGCTGTGAATGGAGAGCTGCACTGTGAGTAGGGATACCATATTTTAACATTAAAAAAATAGGACACTCCACAGGGGGGGAGGGTAGCCCCACCCTGCCACCATCCACTCCCTCCGACTGCCCCCCACAGAAACCCCAACCCATCCAACCCCCCCTGCTCCCTGTCCCCTGCTCACCCCTGCCCCTAACTGCCCCCCAGGACCCCACCCCCTATCTAAGCACCACTGCTCCCTGTCCCCTGATCACCCCCTCCCGGGACCCCTGCCCCTAACTGCCCCCCAGGACCCCACCCCCTATCTAAGCGCCGCTGCTCCTTGTCCCCTGATTGCCCCCTCCTGGGATCCCTGCCCCTAACTGCCCCTTGGGACCCCATCTAAGCCTCCCTTCTCCTTGTCCCCAACTGCCCCCTCCTGAGACCCCCCCCCCCAACTTCTGCCCTAGGACCCCACCCCCTACCTGTCCCCTGACAAACCCCCGGGACTCCCATGCCTATCCAACCGCTGTCTGTCCTCTGACTGCCCCCCCAACCCCTGACCCAACTAACCCCCCCCTTCTCCCTGCCCCTGACTGCCCCCCCCGAACCTCCGCCCCATCCAACCCCCCAGCTCCCTTACCGTGCCACTCAGACCAGCATGTCTGGCTCCGCACAGTGCCAGACACACTGCTGCATACATGCTGCCGTGCTCCCCCGCAGAGCCACAGCTCCCTCCCCCCCAGCACCTGCCTTCCAGATTTGAACACCTCAAAATTCAGGAGTGCTCAAGCTCAGTTTGGGCAGCTGTTACTTCATTTCTCCCAAATCAAATATACTGATCCACTGTAACTTGCTGTAGAAAAAGTAGGATAAAATTGAGCAAGAAATGCTTCCCAGTGGTTATTAGGACTGGAACTGCTATTTTCAACAGCCATTGCCTTTTTTTTGTTTGTTTGTTTGTTTGTGTAAAAGGAAGACAGTGATATTGCATTGGCAAATTCCCCATAGAAAGAAAGAGTGGAACAAAAGAATAATAAAGGCACCTCAACTTTTCCTCATTTACGTAGGACAGTCTTATAATATGCATCCAGATATCCTCCAATCACACAAGCTGAAAATTGTTCCACTTTACTGCAGTTCTGTAACCATATGGGAACCAATCCTGTCTGTGTTCTGTGCACATCTAAAATTCCTGCTGAATGACCTGCCGTGGGAGCGAGTTACCAATGACCCAGGGCTGCGGCGGAAGGAGGGTGCAGGTGGGGGGCGGGGAGAGCCCAGAGCTGGGGCGGCAGGGGGTGTGGGTGGGGGGGGAGAGCCCAGGGCTGGGGCAGCAGGAGGGTGCAGCGAGGAGCCCAGGGCTGGGACGGTGGGGCAGCCAAAAAATTTTTTGCTTGGGGCGGCAAAAAACCTAGAGCCGGCCCTGGACTTAAGGGGAGGGCAGATCATTTTTTATAGCCACATGGCATCTCAGTGCTTTCCCTGTTGTGTACCTGTACTGGTACTATGGTGCATGTGAGGCTAATTTCCCAACCTGGAACATTCCATACCATTATCAAAGGCAGAATAAGACAGAATGCATCAAATTTTTCAGTACTGTTGTAGTTTACCAGTGTAGAAGCAGTGTTGTAGTTTACCAGGTAACAAGCATCAGTTGTCACATTTATTCACCAGTCCTGAAATTACTTTAGCTGATTTCAGCTTATGGATGGAGGGCTACAAACATTACCATGGACAATCAAATCTGTCATCGCTGTTTCTGTCTAACATAGTCAAAATATAAAGTGGGGAGTGGAGAACTTGTTTTGTCAAGTTTAGAACCCTCTTAATAATAGAGAGTTCTATACTTAGAACTTGAAGTTAGGATAGAAAACAATCATTTGAGGTTTCAGTTCCACTCAGCTCATTCCATTCAGGATTTCAAGCGCAAATCCTGAGCTGCCACGGGTCTCTTTATTTCATGTCCCTGGTTAGTTCTATAAGCAAGGCAAAAATTACTTTCAGGCAAGAATCACTATTGTTTGCATAACACAAGATTCTGTTTAGCTACAAATACATGGCGTAAGGAAGCAATTACATTTTTCTTGAAAAACTGTGGTTTAATTTAAGAGAAAAAGTGTCTGGCAAAACTCAAAAGTTTAACGGAATTTGAAACTCAAAACTAAAAAAAAAAAATCTAGAGTTTTGCAAAGCCAAAACACCATGATGTTCTCTCATCCCTAGCAATTAATTATGCAACATTTAAAGACAAGTCTTGTGAGTAAACCCTTTTGCAAAAGATTGCATGCTATGGAAATAGAAAATAATAGTAATACTTATCAATTTGATAAGTTTGCGTGGGAGTGAGTCTCATTGGAGGAGAAGGTATCTGTATTTGCATCTGTCTTTGTAGTGCTTGTGTGTGTAGAGGCCTGTAGGGGCAGTGTGCTGGGAGGGCAGCTGAGCCCTGAGTAGGGGGCCTATAAAAGCGGCCGCCCAGCCAGGCAGCGGCACAGGAGCCGGCAAACAGGGCTGCTAACAGGGGAGTTTGAGTGGGAGTTTGGAAGGGGAGGCAGGAGGGCGCGGTGTCCCGTGTGCTGTGTTCCCCCAGGTGCAGTGGGCAGAGACCACAGCAGCCATGAGCCAAGCAGCGGGGGACACAATGCAGATGATTGCATGTGGCAGCTGCGGTATGTACATGGTCCTAGCGGGGGTGCCTGACCAGAGGTATGTCTGCATGAAATGCCGCCTAGTAGAGCTGCTGGAAGAAAAGATCCGAGGTTTGGAGATGCAGTTAGATACCCTGGTAGGGTTTAGAAGGGGGTTTGAACAGCTAATGGAGCAAAGGCAAGGAGTGGCTGAAGGGGAATGCTCAGGGGTACAGGTGGAAGCAGGGGCTAAGGTCTGTGAGGGGGGAATGTCGGGGGGAGAACAAGGGCAGTGGAAGCATGTGACCGTGAGAAGCAGGCCAAGTTAAAGGAGGGCCAGTGAAGGAGAAATAGAGCTCAGGAACAGGTTTGGGTGTTTGGATAACGAGGAAGGGGTGCAGCAGGTGGTAACTGAAGGGGGAAGGGTGAGGAAGAAGAGAAGAGCGGCTAGTCCCATAGAAAGAGGGGAGGAGTTGATGGGGACAGCACCAAATCTGGGCCCCGGGAGGATACAGGATGGCATAAGGGGGACTATAAGGGAAAATAGGAACAGACAGGGGTTGCGACTAGAGGGAACAGGGGATAGATTAGTAGATCGCACTGTCACCAGGCAAAGGCAGGTTTATGTGATTGGGGACTCCTTACTGAGGAAGTTAGGCAGGCCTGTGACCAGGGCGGACCCAGAGAACAGAAAGGTGTGCTGTCTGCTGGGCGCTAAGATACGGGATGTGGACCTGCAGTTGAAAAGGATCCTAAAAGGAGCAGGTAAGAACCCCTTGATCATCCTTCACGTAGGAACGAATGACACGGCTAGGTTCTCGCTAGAGAGAATCAAGGGAGATTATGCCAGGCTGGGGAAGACGCTTAAGGAAATCGAGGCTCAAATCATTTTCAGTGGGATTCTGCCTGTTCCTAGAGAGGGGCAGCAAAGGGCTGACAGGATTGTGATGATAAATAGTTGGCTAAGGGAGTGGTGCTATAAGGAGGGCTTTGGGATGTATGGCCACTGGGAGGCTTTCGGGGACAGACAGGGATGGACTTCACCTAAGTAGGGAAGGAAATAGACTTCTGGGAGGGAGGCTGGCTCATCTCATCAAAAGAGCTTTAAACTAGGAATTCAGGGGAGACGGTTGGGAGATGTCCAGTTAATCTCCACGCCAAATTACAACATTGAGAAGGAGGGTGACGAGACAAGAACTGATATAGCCGGGGGGAAGAGATTGGACATAAGGAAGACAGGGGGGATGGATACTAGACTAATAGGTCATACTGGCGGTACGGTGTCCGTACCAAATCGGATAACTAATGTGAGGGAGGCTAAATGGCATAAATTAAGATGTTTATACACCAATGCGAGAAGCCTAAGTAACAAAATGGAGGAATTGGAGCTCCTGGTCCGAGAAATGAAACCGGATATCGTAGGAATAACCGAAACGTGGTGGAACGGTAGTCATGACTGGAGTACAGGTATGGAAGGGTATGTGCTGTTTAGGAACGACCGGAACAAAGGTAAAGGTGGGGGAGTAGCATTGTATGTCAATAATGAGGTAAACTGTAAAGAAATAATAAGTGATGGAATGGATAAGACGGAGTCTGTCTGGGCAATACTCACATTGGGTAAAACAACTACTAGAGCCTCCCCTGGGATAGTGCTTGGGGTGTGCTATAGACCGCTGGGATCTACCCTGGATATGGACAGAGAACTCTTTAATGTTTTTAGGGAAGTAAATACTAATAGGAACTGTGTAATCATGGGAGACTTTAACTTCCCGGATATAGATTGGGGAACAAATGCTAGTAACAATAATAGGGCTCAGATTTTCCTAGACGTGATAGCTGATGAATTCCTTCATCAAGTAGTTGCTGAACCGATGAGGGGGGATGCCATTTTAGATTTGGTTTTGGTGAGTAGTGAGGACCTCGTTGAGGAAATGGTTGTAGGGGACAACCTTGGCTTGAGTGATCATGAGCTAATTCGGTTTAAACTAAATGGAAGGATTAACAGAATTAAATCGGAGACTAGGGTTTACGATTTCAAAAGGGCTAACTTTAATAAATTAAGGTGACTAATTAGGGAAGTGGATTGGACTAACATATTTATGGATCTAAAGGCGGAGGGCGCCTGGGATTATTTCAAGTTGAAGTTGCAGGAGCTGTCGGAGGCCTGTATCCCGAGAAAGGGAAAACGGATCGTAGGCAGGAGATTTAGAACGAGCTGGATGAACGAGCGTCTCAGAGGGGTGATTAAGAAAAAACAGAAAGCGTACAAAGAGTGGAAGAGGGGAGGGATCAGCAAAGAAACCTACCTTATTGAGGTCAGAGCATGTAGAAATGGAGTGAGAAAGGCCAAAAGCCGTGTAGAGTTGGACCTTGCGAGGGGAATTAAAACCAATAGTAAGAGGTTTTATAGCCATATAAATAGGAAGAAAACAAAGAAAGAAGAAGTGGGACCGCTGAAGACTGTAGATGGAGTGGAGATTAAGGATAATCTAGGCATGGCACAATGTCTAAACGAATATTTTGCATCGGTCTTTAATGAGGCTAATGAAGGGTTTAGGAATAGAGGCAGCGTAACGGAGGGGAATAAAAGAGGGGGGGTTGACATTACAGTATCTGAGGTAGAAGCCAAACTCGAACAGCTTAACGGGACTAAATCGGGCGGACTGGATGATCTTCATCCGAGAATATTAAAGGAACTGGCGCGAGAAATTGCAAGCCCGTTAGCAATAATTTTTAATGAATCTGTAAACTCGGGGGTGGTACCGTTGGACTGGAGAATAGCTAATGTGGTTCCTATTTTCAAGAAGGGGAAAAAAGTGACCCGGGTAACTACAGGCCTGTTAGTTTAACATCTGTAATATGCAAGGTCTTGGAAAAAATTTTGAAGGAGAAAGTGGTTAAGGACCTTGAGGACAATGGCAATTGGGACAAATTACAACATGGTTTTACGAAAGGCAGATCGTGCCAAACCAACCTGATCTCCTTCTTTGAGAAAGTAACAGATTTTTTAGATAAAGGAAATACGGTGGATCTAATATACCTCGATTTCAGTAAAGCGTTTGATACGGTACCGCATGAGGAATTATTGGTTAAATTGGAAAAGATGGGGATCGATATGAAAATCCAGAGGTGGATAAAGAACTGGTTAAAGGGGAGACTGCAGCGGGTCGTACTGAAAGGTGAACTGTCAGGTTGGAGGGAGGTTACCAGTGGAGTTCCTCAAGGTTCAGTTTTGGGTCCGATTTTATTTAATTTATTTATTACTGACCTCGGAACCGAATGTAGAAGTGGGCTGATAAAGTTTGCGGATGACACAAAGTTGGGAGGTATTGCCAATTCGGAGAAGGATCGGGATATCCTGCAGGGAGACTTGGATGACCTTGTAAACTGGAGTAATAGTAATAGGATGAAATTTAATAGTGAGAAGTGTAAGGTGATGCATTTAGGGATGACTAACAAGAATTTTAGTTATAAGCTGGGGACGCATCGGTTGGAAGTGACGGAGGAGGAGAAGGACCTCAGAGTCCTGGTTGATCGCAGGATGACTATGAGTCGGCAATGTGACGTGGCCGTGAAAAAAGCTAATGCGGTCTTGGGATGCATTAGGCGAGGTATTTCTAGTAGGGATAAGGAGGTGCTGCTTCCGTTATACAAGGCACTGGTGAGACCTCATTTGGAGTACTGTGTGCAGTTCTGGTCTCCCATGTTTAAAAAGGATGAACTCAAACTGGAACGGGTACAGAGAAGGGCCACTAGGATGATCCGAGGAATGGAAAACCTGTCGTATGAAAGGAGACTCGAGGAGCTAGGTTTGTTTACCCTAACCAAAAGGAGGCTGAGGGGGGATATGATTGCTCTCTTTAAATATATCAGAGGGATAAATACAAGGGAGGGAGAGGAATTATTTCAGCTTAGTACTAATGTGGACACGAGAACAAATGGATATAAACTGGCCATCGGGAAGTTTAGGCTTGAAATTAGACGACGGTTTCTAACCGTCAGAGGGGTGAAGTTCTGGAATAGCCTTCCGAGGGAAACGGTGGGAGCGAAAGACCTCTCTGGCTTTAAGATTAAGCTTGATAAATTTATGGAGGGGATGGTTTGATGGGATAATGTGATTTTAGTCAATAAGTCAATAACATGCCATCACTGGTAATTAGTATCAATGATCAATGTGGGTCTGGCTGGAGAATCTTGCCCGCATGCTCGGGGTTCTGCTGATCGCCATATTTGGGGTCGGGAAGGAATTTTCCTCCAGGGTAGATTGGCAGAGGCCCTGGAGGTTTTTCGCCTTCCTCCGCAGCATGGGGCAGGGGTCACTTGCTGGAGGATTCTCTGCAACTTGAAGTCTTTAAATCATGATTTGGGGACTTCAACAGCTGAGTCAAGGGAGAGAATTATTCCAGGAGTGGGTGGGTCAGATTTTGTGGCCTGCATCATGCGGGAGGTCAGATTAGATGATCATAATGGTCCCTTCTGACCTTAAAGTCTATGAGTCTATGAGTCTAATTATATAGTGTTTTATATATTCAAAGAGTTGTACAAACAAACCAAGAAATTCATATTTTTCTTCAAAATCAATTCTGATCAATACCAAGTGGAAATTAGCGAAGAGAAAAAACAGAACCCTGGTTTCAAGCACTCAAGTTTTGCGAGTGTTAAAATCTGAACCTGGATTTGAATTTTCCAGTTGGCCCCAAACTTTATGAGATAAAATTCTGCAGAGTGAGCCCATATATAAGCATGTAAACAGTATCTGTGTGTAGCTTCTGTTAGTGTACATTCAGAGAAAACTAGACATGCTAGTTGTTTTTCTTACATGTACGTTCAGTAGTTAGAAAAGTAGAAGTCAATATAAAGTACAGATGAAAACTACTGAACCAGCTCCAGCAAGCATTAACTCTTAGTGGTACAAAACAACATCTAGTTGTGCTCAGATCCCCTTACTCAGGGGCGGGGAAAAATCTATGTAGGGAACAAGAAGTTCCATAAGTTTCCCTTGCAGTTTTTCCTCAGTATCCTTCCCTTAGGGGGTATTCCACACACCCCACATAAACAGATATTCAGTTCTCAAAGCCACTGACCTTGGATTTCCACTCAGATCTAAGGTTGTGCAACACCAGCAAAGACCACATACTGCCACACTCTCTCCCAGTTCTCCATGCCCCTTCCCAACTCCCTGGCAGCCTGGATCCAGCACAAGTTCTAAGTTGGCTGCTTTCCATGGACTCCTTCCTTAGTAGGGACTCCACATCATGGAAGAGTGGACACCACATGCTTTTCTGGGGAGAACATGCAGAGAGTACCTGTCTCCCCTCCCCCACCCTCACCCCGGCCCCAGTTCCAGGGTCACAGCCTGCTCTTGCCCACAGTGAAGCTACTAGGGTTCTGGGGGGAAAGCAAAGCAATGCAGCTGAAGCAGCACTCCTACCTTCTGTACATTCAGACAGGGATCCACTGTGTTTTTATCCCTGCTGCTGCAAAAGGAATGACTTAGCCCCTGGCTAACATCTCTCTGGAATACTGGGTTGCATGTGAAACATTATATAAATACTCCCTATCTGCAGTGCATCCACCACAGATAACTATGAACCATGATATGACTTCTGAAAACGCCACCTCCAGATGATGGACAGTAACAGAAACTGCAAGGTTTCTACAGCACCAGAAGAATGTAGTATGGGGTTAGCAGCAATGCCATTGGCAGCCTATGGTGGAGGAAAGTTTGGTGCACAGGGGTGAGGCATGAAGATTTTGACAAAGAATAAGAATAGAGCTTAAGGTACAATCTACAAAACCAGAACTTTAGCAAGTTTCTCAATTCCCCAGTGCATTCAGAGCATAATGATCAGAGTACCATTTAAAGGGCCAGTGGTAACAGGCAATTTCTGAGGCCTTCTTGGATAGAAGAGGTAGGCAGCAGAATATGTATCAGCATGAACGTATTTAGAAATGTTTATCTTGCCAAACACTGGGGATATCTGTGCTATTCAGAAAATGTATTCTTCAGTTTGTCCATCCTGAGTACAGCAGCAGTCTTAAGTTTCATGGGCCAGATTCTGCTCTCACTAACACTGCTGTACTCTGTTGATCTTAATAATATTGCTCAGAGGTAAATGAGGGGAGAAATCAGCCTCTTTGTTTTTATAAACGACTGAAAAAGCCCTTTTATGAAGGTAACAGTACGAAGTCTAATGATATTCACAGATTGTTACATTGCAGTCAATTATCCTTCTACTGCTGGAGAACTAACTTTTTTAAAATGTATTTCAGAAAGAATCACCCTTCTCCTCCCCACTGTGGAAGTGAGAAAAAGTTTGTTTTTTATGCTCATTCGTCTTCATTTCAGTTAAGAATGCTCTAGGACTGCCAATTTTACTAAATTTTGTGGGATTTTGGTAAGGAGAGAATGAGAGAAGAATTAGAAATCAATCCAAGGCCACCAGAATGCATTAACAAGATCCAGAAAGAATGGGGTTTTGGTTAGACTTGTTTTGTAGAGTTTATTTGGAAGAGGACCTCATAGGTTAAAGTAGAGAAACTTAACTCAAATTCCTTCTTGCTAGTTAGAAAGATAATTTCATATACAGACTTTAGCATTACCAACAGGAGAGAGACTGGAAAGCTTCAGAAAACATGAATTAAGGATAGTCAATCGTAAAACCAAAATTTCTCAGCTCTTGCTGGTTTGTGATAAAACCTTAACACTATTTCAACTTAGAGGATTTGTATTTAATTTCCTTCCTTTCCCCTCTTCCTCCCCTCCCATCTTTAAAAACAAAAGACAATGGAAAGTTATAAGATATGAATACTCTTTCCTGGAGAAAGTAGTCATTTGTGTCCAGGGAAGGGTAAAATGGTTGGATAAAATAAGAACCAACCCAAACCACCACACATTCTTGAACTGAAGCTTCAGAATATTTCACAGTCGTCTTCTTTCATTTTCTTGGGCTTTTGCATTTCCTAATTTAGCTGTGCCCAAGAGTGGGAGCACTAAAACACACCAAGCAAGACTCCATTAGTGGTGAGATGGATGGACAGATCTGGATCATGACACCTCCAGCATACGTGCTAACTATTCATTTACTGCCCTTGAGGATTCATTGTCATGTCCAATCTTGGGGGCTTCATCCACAATTCAAGTTTTAAACGCTGGGACTTTTTCCCATTATGTCTCTATACCACAAACTGAAATTTGTTTAGTTATAAAAGGTTTTTATGATATTCTGAGTATTTTTTCATGAACAGCACTAATTTCAAAAAAGTGCTCAATTGTTTCATACTGTCTCACTCTCTTTTTAACTCTGTATATTAAACATTAATTTTTATTCTTTATTTTAAATTAACTAAATGCCTCTAACACAGGGGACTCAAACATGTGGCCTGCGGAGTTATTTCCTGTGGCCTGCTGTAGTCGCCGACTCCATGGGTGCTCCAGGGCTGGAGCACCCATTGGGAAAAATTAGCAGGTGCTCTGCACCCACCGGCAGCCAAGCTCCCTCCCTTCACCCGCCCCTCCCCCCGAGTGTGCCACGTCCCTGCTCCTCCATCTATCTCCCAGCGCTTCCTGCCCAGCTGCCGCCAAACAGCTGTTTGCATCTCCGGGAGGGAGAGGGGGAGAAGCGGGAATGTGGCATGCTCAGGGGAGGAGGCGGGACCGGGCGGGAATTTGGGGAAGGGGTTGGAATAGGGCATCTGTACAACCTGCTGCGTAGCAGCTTTAACCAGGGTTGAGCTCACAGTCCGTTCCAGACAGGCCAATAGTCCAGTTCAAGTTACTTTCCTCTCTAGGCTGTAAGCAGAGTCAAAGTTCCAGATGGCCTCCAAAATCCAGTTATTCTCCATCCTAGAGCAGTCCCTAGAGGCCATTTCAGATTGTCCCAGAAATCCAGGGCAGGATTTTCCCTACCTCAATCCACATGAAGAAACAGGCTGCGAGAGTGCTCTGCCTCTCTTAACCCTAATGCAACACATAGCCAACGAGCTTCCCGCAGGACAGTCAAAGGTAAATCCCAGCCTGGAGATTTGCAGGTTTCCCTGAAAGAGATTCGAGCTGCTCCCTCGCTTATCTATCTTTGCCATTCTGCTTAGACGTTTGCTGGTACACCCCCGCCTCCAGGGGGACTGTTCCCTTCTCCTTGGTGGTTCTGCTGCCAGTGGAAAAACCCTGCTTGGGGTAATTTTCATGTGAAGGGCCAGGCCCCCTTGGGGAATGCTTCCTCCTTTTCTGGATCAGTATTTATGATTCCTTTAGCAAATGTACTGCTCTGATCTGTACTCTCGGTCATATTGGCTCAGCTCCCCGGAAGTTTCGGGTCAGGTTACTGCAAGAGCGATAGTAGCTCCGAAGGAGAGAAATAGGGAGTAAAAGTCAGAGGAATATAATTAAATTAAAAACATGTATTCTCTAATCCCGGGGATGCAACAGGGGGAGGAGAAAAGCTGAAGCGGCTGAACATTCACCTACAGCACAATCCTAGCAGGATTTGTCTGTAGTCAAATTGCACCTCATATTCATTGTCACTGCCTAGCTGAAATCTTAATCCAAGTACAGCAGTGAGGGAAAGATTTGGAAGGAACGCAAATGACGCAGGGATTTTACCAGGGCTTCTAACCTTCCTTCACAGCCCTTAAGACTGGTTGATGCAAAACGCTGCCAGCTAAGTGGCCAAAAATGAAATGACCATCAAAATTAGCAATGACTTTTTGCATTACAGTTTTAAAAAATTAATACATTGACTTTTAATAGCATACTATATTGCTCTTCATTTTTTACTATACTTTTGTATCGTTGTATGAAAAGGTTTCAGTGATGCAGCCCTCGGGCCAATGTACTAGTCCTCATGTGGCCCATGTGGCCCAGTTTGAGATTCCTGCTCTAGCACTTATTCTGGCCACTTTATATTTCTTTAGGCCTCACACAGTAGTCACACTGAGAAAGGAATGACTGGAAATAACAGGAAACAGAAGGAAAAACAGACCCAGGGTAGGGCTCGGGGAAAACCCTCTTTTATCACATCAGTAATCCAAAGATTCAGGTCAAGTGCCAAACCCCATGCCAGGTACAGACCATTGTCAGTTCCAGAAAGCCAATAAAACCCATCCCACTCGAGTTCTTCCCTAGGTTTTCCTTAGGGAGGTGTGAAGAATTTCTCCCATTCACCAGACTTTCAGTTTGTGAACACAGCTCGGGGGGGAGGGGGTGTGAAACCCCCCGTACAATGAGTCCCCAGGATATGCTTTATCTTGGGGAAATCTGGCCAGTCTTTCCACTCACTAAGTGGATGAGCAGCCTGTGGCCTAAGCATCACCTAGGGAAGCCCCACTGCTCCTCCTCTCTTCTGAGCAGGTTATAGCTCTCAGGCCTATAGAATCCAATTTTCTTCAGGGTTACAAAAAAAAAAGATCCTTTCCTTTAACAAGGCCCCCAACTTCTAAAGGCTGCTTCCTCCCTTTATCACTATTTCCCCTCCTGATTATTCCATCCAGGTGAAGGAGTCTCCTTCTATCCATGACATTTCTAACAGGAGCCAAATGCATTCCATCTTTGCAAGCTTGGCCATTAACCCCTTTGAGTCCTAGCCCTGTGTGGGCTTTGGAGACCCCATTACAAAACTTAGTTTCTTAATTAAACAATATAAGAAACAGTGGTCTAGATTGAGAACAGCTTTTAGGTGCCTAGAAAATCACTGGGATTCGCAAAGCCTGAGTTCAGTGCCTAGGCGCCAAATATTATGAAAGGGGAGAGAGAAGTGCCTCAGAATGGGATCCACAAAAGCCTGTACAATAGGTGGCACCTCACCTAAACTAGCCAATGGGAGTTGTGTGTGTGGTCCTACCCTTCTCTTGGAGATAGGTACCTAAGTCCAGGCTCCAGTAAGCACCTCTCTCCTCTTGGAATTTTCAGCTGCAAACCCTCTCTTGGTGTTAGGTGCCTATGCCATTTTTAGCAAGCAGCTAATCCTTCTCTCTCGCCTGATGATTCTTTCATTATTTATTCAAGCAGAACAGCTTCAACATTAGGCCAGAAAGAAAGAGACAGCAAGCACAAGAATAAATCCATAACTTGGTGGTCAGAGCACTCACCTGGGAGGTGGAAGACCCAGAATCTAATCCCCTGGCTCTCTGGGCAGTGGGTGAAGCTTCCCCCTGGGGAGGCTAGCCTCCTGCCTCGCCTCTTCCGGCCGAGGCCACGCCCCTGGTCACTGCTCTCAGCCGGCCCGTGGCCTGGGATCAGAGCTTGGTCAGGGCAACGGAGGGGGGAGAGAGCTCGGCCCCAGCTGCGGTCAAGCTCTCAGCCCCCACTGGGACCATGGCAGAGCTCTCGACCCTGGCAGAAGCTCCAAGCCCAGAGTCCCTCACCCATTCCTCTCCTTCCCCCACAGCCCCACCCCTTCCCCATGGCCCTGCCCCCACTCCCCCTTCCCCCGCCCCCCACTCACTCCTTTCTGCTCCTCCCCCGCTGCAGCTCCTAGACCGGAAAAGCTCTGTGCCCATGCCACGGCTGTGGTAGGGAGCAACAGCTCCTCCAGCCCCGGCGCTGTGGTGGGGGGAGATTTTTGAAGGGGCCCCCAATTGGCTGTGGCCCCTGGGCACAGGACCCATGGGCCCTTGTGGTAATCCACCTCTGCCCACCCGCCCCCGGCGGTGCAAGGTTTGGGGAGGCTTAGCCTCCCCCAGCCTCCATTATGCTCTGCCCAGGCCTGGCTCCAAGGATTTTTTAAAATATTTAGCCACAGTGGAACAGCCTCAACAGGAGAGACTGAGGGAGCGCCCGACATCAGTATATCCTACAGCCCAGTGTTTAGAGCACTCACCTGAGAGGTGATAGATCACTGTTTAAATCTCCCCCTGACCCTTCCAGGCAAAGGAGGAGGAAGTTGAACCAGAAGTCTCCCACATCACAGGTGAGTAGCCCTACCACCAGATTAGAATTTTGGAGGGAGTTCCTCCCACACTGGCTTTTGTGTAAGCTTCTGTATAGGGGCCCAATCTGGCAGGCAAGCTCTAAGCCTGCTTAACAAATCAAACCCCACAGGTAACTTAGGCCTATCTTCCCCTTGTTTATGCATCACTCAGTGTAGACTTCTGGGCTCATGCTGGAGCCCAGGCTCTAGGACCTTGCAAGGTGGGAGGGTCCCAGAGCTCGGGCTGCAACACAAACCCGGAAGTCTACACTGCAATTAACAAGCCCCACAGGTGGAGCCCCACAAGCCCAAGTCAGCTGGCACAGGCCAGTCACGAGTTTTTAATTGCAGTGTAGAAATACCCTAAGAAGTGGGTTAAGTGATGGAATCTCAGAACACGTCATCACAACTAAAGGCAGCAAGGTGAGAAATGCAGATGCAGTAGCAGCAAAGCACCCTGTCGTCCAACAAATCCTAGAGCTGTGAGTACTAATACCTGGGATAGGTGATTGTGGCCCTGTAGGACCAGACTGGACCGGACCAAGGACAAAGTAGAGTGGCAGAAACAGCAGTGACAGTGGTGAGCAGCAGTGGAGGCATTGCTTGTCCAACCCTTCCCCTTCCAGGATGGAGGTTAACCCCCTGGAACACATCCCTGGACTCTGGAAAGCCAGGAGTGGGGTACAGCATAGGGAAAGAGAGAGTGGCATATTAAAAGGACATTCCACAAGGTGGTAAACTGAGGCAAAGCTCTACTGCCCAAGATACTGTGGGGCAGGTGTTTTACTTATTGTTTGAATACTTGAGTCATTGTTGCAATGTTCTCCCAAATTACTGCTGTGTCCCATCTCCTCTTAATAAAAGTTTTATTTTGTTATACACTGACTCAATGCTTCGGAGTGAGAAAGTTTTGCCTCTCAGGTGTGCCCGAGGGTGATGGTTAGTTTTCCCAGATTTTGAGCAGCTCTCCCCACTATGCCCCATAGCAACTGATGTCCCTGGAGAAGAGCCACAAGAACAATTAAAGGATTGGAAAACAGGCTTTAAGTTTATAGTGATAAGCTAAATAGATTGAACTCCTTGAGTCTAACAAAGAGAAGGTTAAGGAGTGATTTGATCACAGTCCATAAGTACTACATGGGGAACAAATATTTGATCATAGGCTCTTCAGTCTAGCAGAGAAAGGTATAAAAAGATTCAGTGGCTGGAAGTGGAAGCTAGACAAATTTAGACTGGAATAAGGCTTTTAAAAAAACAACACTACACACACACCAGTGAGGGTAATTAACCACTGAAGCAATTTACTAAGGGTTGTGGCAGATTCTCCATCACTGGCAACTTTTTAGGGAATTATTTTGGGGATGTCCTATAGCCTGCGTTATACAGGAAGTGACTAGAGGATCATAGTAATCCTTTCTGGCCTTGGAGTCTATGAATCTATGACATCTGGTTACAGTTGCCAGGGCTGTCAGCCAAACCAATTGCTAGAATTCAAAGAACCTATACAGCCTTCCCTTTGCTAATATCGTTTTACTTTCCTATTTGAAGATACTGCTTACGATGTAGGGAAAGGTTTACAGTCAAGAATTTGCAAGCCTGCAATTAATTTGCAATAGGAGATCATCTAGTTTTCTAGTCCCAAAAGATCTTAAAATAAAACAATAGTTATTCAGAGCTGGTATTATTCCAGACAGGAGTGAAAAGTGAAGGCAACATTCTGTAGTTTTATAAAGATGTTTCTTGATCCTACTAACTACCTTCAGCTACAAGGACAATTTCCAAATAAGCAGATATTACAGTTAAGTAAAAAAAATAAAAATACTGCACATCTACGTGGGACTCCCCTGAATTCTCTTTATTAAACCTTGGGATCTCAAGTAGATAAAGCTCTACCATACCAAATCCATAATTAAGGTTTCTGATCCTTCTCTATTTTGGGGAATTTATCTTGGGTAAATTATGGCTCCTTCTTTAGAAGAAACTTTAATTTTACCAGTGTTTTTCAGAAAAGTTTGCCTTAAATTATATTTTAAAATGGCTCCTTCTTGAGTCGCTCCATGCTAAAGAGACGCTCCCATCAAGTACGGGAAATTCTGAACACTTGCTGGCCTCTCTGCAAACAATTCTCAATACTGCAAAAGTTGTAAATTTGGGGTATTTCTGGTTAATCTTTTAGAAGAACTTGTCCCTAAATTTATGCTGCACTCTTAAAAAAAAAAACTTGTTTTTATTGGTTTTTGGGGGGGGGGGAAATCTACCCACAATACACAGGCAGTCTCATTTGCAAGAAATATGCAGAAAAAAACAGGTAATCTAATTTTCAGATTTTAAAGAGGTTTACTTTGTGCAGAGTGGCTTCCTTGGTTCCAGACTATAAATTACTAAACTGATAGTGAATTGTGAAAAAAATAAGATACACTAACATGTGGATTTTTCACATTGCACAGTTAGCTATATGCAATGTATATACAACTCTAGGTTGCTGGTGGGAATCTATTCAAGGTCAGAACTACAAGACTTAGAGACACATTCCAAAAGACTATTGTTCAATGAGGTGACAGCTTCATTCCAGTCTCTAGTGGCTAGATGGCCATAACAAACAATGCAAAGACATCATGCTTTCAGGACCCATCACTGTAGCATACAGTGCTGAATATAGGATTAAAAGATGCACCACATCAGTCCTAGTATGTGGAATCTTCTCTGCTCCTCCTTTAAAAAAAGCCATGTTTCTAAGGATCATGAGTTGGGTGAAGGCTAGAAAGAGTGCCTGTGCTCCTTTGTATTCTTGATTGGAGAAAGGCCTTTCCAAATTAATACGTATGGAACTGAGCAGATTAGTTTGATCTGACCTCCATAACTGAAAGCCCTCATATGAAAATACCCGGTGTAGAATTTCTTCTGGTTTTTGTAATCTACAGCATCTTCATTGACCCTGAATATCGCAGAGAGTCAAACTATCGCAGAGAGATCAAGGACTGAATGGACATAAAGGTTCACTTAGAGTTTCCACTGGTACCATTGGGAAATGTGTTCTGAAATTGCCTGTACAGGCTCAGCATATGAGTGTATTTTGGTCACACCATCTGCTTACTCAGGCTGTGAACCCTTTTCCAAGATCTGTACTACAGAACATCTTGATTTTTCAGATCAGCACTGGAGAAAAAAAATTGCTGAGAAAATGTAATTTTGGAAGGCTGCCTAGACAAGTCAGACATGTTTTGTCATTTTTTTTAAAGATATACTCGTTCATGAATGGGAAGCCCAGCATCACAGCTGTTATTCTCTTTTCCAGTATTGAATATAGTTATTTGAATTATATTTGATGGAACATTTTCCAGATTGGAAACAGCATGCAATAGTCTATACAGGCAATTTCAGAACACATTTCCCAATGGCATCAGTGCAAACTCTAGGTAGACAAGACTCAGGCATTATTATTATCATGTTTGATACAACCCTCCTCTGAATAGATGGAGGTAGAAATGTCAAGTCCTGTCTAGTGTCCGTCTATATAATAAGATTCCAGGAATGTCACTCTGAAGCCTAGAATATCTGTTGAGTCAGTGGGAGGTGACGGAAACACCTACAAGCATGGCTGAGAGCTCTTTTTGTTCAGAATATCAGGTTCAATTTTCACTGGGATTTGCTGTCTTTTAACATCCGATTTTTAAGTTCAGCCATTTGACTGACTTACGAATTACACCCACGCAGTGTACAGTTACAGTAAGGTATGTATCTATGCCATGCCAAGAGTCCTAGGACCACTGTGATATCAGAGGTAACTCAATCAACCCTTACAGGACAGCTAATCTGCATGCAACAATTCCGTTGCTTGTACGAGAGAGACTGCACAGATGGTGGATTATTTGGCCCAACTCCCAGTTCTTCAAAACCACCCACACAATACAACCAGCACTCACAATAACCAGAAGCACACAGAGCCCCTCACTGCAGCACACACCCTTCATTCACAACCTGCACAAAACAAAGTCTCCCAGCACAACACAAACATTCGCCCACCCTCACTCATCTTTATCATAGAGCCATAAACCTGAGTGTCAAAGCTGCAGGTCTTCATTAGTATTACTGTAAGCTCTTTGGGGCAGGGACTATCTTTTTGTTCTGTGTTTGTAAGACACTGAGCACAATGGGGTCCTGGTCCATGATGGGGGCACTATGACTAATAATAGTAATAAATCACTTTCCACCTGTGAAGCTAGACCCATTTGGTATTACAGATTCTAATATTGCCAGTGTTAGGGTGACCAGATGTCCTGATTTTATAGGGACAGTCCCCATTTTGGGGTCTTTTTCTTATATAGGCTCCGATTACTCCCCACCCCCATCCCAATTTTTCACACTTGCTGTCTGGTCACCCTAGCCAGTGTAGATGCAGGATATGGTGAAGGAACAGTGCACATGAATGGCTGGTCTACACCATACAGAGGGGTTTTGCCTTGAGAATCCTTCGGCATGAACTTTCCATTGTTTGGCAACATCCCATGCAGTGGAAACACCAAATTTCCCCTAATGTGTTGCACTTTAAGTAGCACCCAGGAGTTGCCCTTAAGTGAACAATCTAGCAAAAGGTATTATTTGTTAGAGGGCTAGAGTTCTGCCTCATATGAAGCAGCGAGATGACACACCAGTGATCATAAACAATTTTATCCAAGGGTAAAATTCAAAATAAAATGCCTAATTGGTACATTCGGAAAACAGTATCCAAATTATGCTGCTGCATTATCTTGACACTTAGCAATTATGTAACTTTTTATCTTTAAAACATTTTACAGCCATTGATGTGGACACAGTGGTGAAATAAGAACAGACATGCATGGAATTAAGTGTCAGGCTGCAACTGTTATTAAACTTTAAACACAGGGGAGGGGCTCTACCCACCCATCATCCATACTGTCCTATACCAGGCATTGAATTGGTTCCAGTGCGGGAGTTACAGGGCTCCTTACCATATAACCCATAACTAGCACAAGGGTTACAGGGCTCCTTACTATATAACCTATAACGGCTTCTTACCATATAACCCTATCCTCAGCCTACCCCCCAGAATCCTAGCACCTTCCTCCTTCTGAGGGAGACAGAGGATGCAGAAGAGTGGGGATCTCATACCATGAGGGCCAAAAGGTCTGACCTCAGTGCATGAAGGCCACAAGGCCCATCACCAAAATACCAGTTCTGGGAACTCTTCATTTATTCTCTTAACCACACTGGAAACTGGCCAGAAGTTGCAACAAATAAACAACTCCACCCCAGTACCTCAGTCAGGTACTAAGTACGTTCGTACTCAACCCACTGTGGCTTGAAGGCTTTGTCAGGAAGGCAAAAATCTCCCTGGTCCTCTGCCAATTGGCCCATGGGAGAAAACATTCCTTCCTGACTCCCTAAACAGGTGATCCACTAGACTTGCAGCATCTATCAGGCTGGGTTCCTTTTCCTAGTTTGGGTGGGTAGGGTGGGCTGCTGAAGTGGAGCTGAAAGAGGCTCCACATGGCCGCCATGCTGGGGTAAATCCTGGGAGGTGGGGAATGCTGGCCCCTCTCCCCCAGCTGGCCAGTGGGTGCCAGAAACTCCAAGAGGGAGAAACTACCTACTGACCCTGGACAAGAGTCTCCCTCCCTTGCTGCTAGGACTATCCCCCTTTCACCGTTGGCCCCATCAAGTTCCCCACCCCTTAATGTAGGTGGGTGGCATTTTACTAATCCTCATAGCACCACTGTGAGATATGGGCTCCACTCTGAACATGGGAAATGGAGACAGAAACTAAGTGACTTACCCAGGGCCAGACAGAGACAGGATGTCAAAATCAAAATTAGAAATCAGGAGTTCCTGGATCCCAGCCCTGTGATCAGACCACTGGATTACTCCTCTGTGCACACATATCTATAATGCACACAGTGGCAGTATTAGAATATATTACAGGCGGTGTAATATATTCCAGTGGAGATATTGCTCTCAGAGCAATATGCATGCATGTGTTTTGGGTTTTTTTGCAAATTGATTTATGGCAATGGTGAAAGTTTCATGGAGACAAACTCACAGTTGAGTAAGCATAAAAGGTACAAGCCACCGTCTGGAAAGTCTTTTGGTGTTTAATAATCCCTGGCTTGAATGTACTTGGCTGAGGGTGCTGGTCATATCTGAAAACAGAAAAGTCTGACAGAAGAATATGCTCAGAAGACTATTCTGACTCTAAACAGTGTAGACAAAGAAGCCACTGGTCAATACCAACTGAGCTAATGAGTAGCCAACAGGTAACACTAACTGAGCAGTTGAAGAGCCAGTGGGTGACATCAGCTAACAAATCTGTACAGACTGTACCCACTGGACAGATTAGTTTTGTAGAGTGCTGTGTTCACTTTTCTGGTGATCAACAGCAACCTTGCAGAGCTGGTTAAAAATCAGAGCACATACCATACTGCTCTGGTTTCTAATCCTAAAGGTGAACTAGCACGACATGATGAAAGCCACCTAGTGCTAAGGCTCAGTTCTTAACCCAGCTAATAAAATAATCTCCTGCTCTGCTGCACTGCTTAGTAGCATGGGCCTGCCTCCACGTCTCATTGAGTTGGCTACAATTTTACCTTTTAGCTTGTTATTTTGGCTTTAACTGCAGTTTACCGATCTGATACATCTTTGAGGTTGAATTCAAGATTAAAACAATCTATGAGCATTTTAATTATCCTTGGCCACCCACATGCAGTTAGCTCTGAATAGCTCTGTACATATGCTATGATGCAATGTAAATATCCTCATTCTTCATGCATTTCAATTTTTCCAGATTACAGATTCTAACCTTTAAAAAAAAAAAAAACCACACACACACACACACACACACACACACACGTAGAGCTGGGATCAGGCAAGTCATTTTTCACAAGAAACATTCCTTTCATTTCCTATACAGTAGGAATCACTACTGAGCAAGCATTCCTCCATCATTATTTTTCCTCTTAATACAGCTGCTGGATTTAAAACAAAAATGCAACTTCTCTAGCCACAAAAATCCAACAAAAAGCAATCGAATCCTCAAGAGTATTTTGTTACATTGACTTAAAATTCAGTATTAACAGTAAAGCAGTGTGAAAGATTGGATCTGGCAAATCAGCAAACAAGGCATCCAATGTAAATTTGAGACCCCAAATCCCATGTCTAATGTACTGCACACATTATCGGCTATTGTCAGTTGCTGTGCCATTTACCTGTTGGAAGTTCCCAGTAGCAAGGGTAGATGATTCATACATCGTTGGATGGTTCTGGTATTCTGAAACCATGAAAGAAGAGGCATTGTCAGAGAATCTAGCTGGTCAATGGAGACATACTGTAGGTTTTAGAGAAGAACAGAAGCTATTCCACAATAGACACTCATAGTTCCTCAATGTTATGGCCCACAACAACTGTTATCACAGATACAGATGTGGACACAATAATTTCTTATAATGTTTCCACTTAAATGAGCAGAAAATTTTACCACATTTGAAGCTATTGCCTTCAATGAAATAATGGATCACTATGAAAGGGATTGTTCTAAAAATGAAATTATTGGCCTACCACAGTTCATGTACTTGTTGAAATTGACCACTCCCGCCCCTAAAGGTAGAAAAAAAGCATCTTCCATGGTGACTTTTAAAAACAAGTTTAAAGTTGATGCAATGAGCTCATTACATTTAGCTATTTGTTTTGGACACAACACAACATTTTTCTGAATCATGAGGGTCTCATTTAAATTGTCTTTTTACTTCATGCTCTATTATGTTGTATTTCATTATGCTGCAAACTTTAAAGAAAAACTGTTATACAGGGAATCAGATGCTTTCTATGTACAATATCTGATTTGGATGTATTGTGGTAAACAGAATGAGAGAGGCTAGACATGTCTGTGAGCTCCATTAGATTTTTCATTCCAGAGTATTCAAAGTTGTTGTTGTTTTTTAAAACTGTTTGGCACATTTCAAAAAGTGCACACTGGGACAAATTCATCATCCTGAGTACACCTCCACTTATTTTAAAGAAGTTATATCCAGCATGGATTTGTACATCTGGAGGAAGAACACACTGACTCAAGCCCCTCCCAAAAGCCTGAAATTTTCTTGTGTGTCCAATACCATCCCAGACAAGTGGACTACTTCCCCTACCAGCAAGTACAGACCAGAATAATTATAGAACTGCAGAACTGTCCTGGCTAGATTTCATGGACCTTTGGATCCCCATGTGCAAGGGAACCTCCACATGTGACTCTTCCTCTCCCCATGCAGGGGAAAGGGAGCATTCAACCACTTCCACAGCAGAATCCCCCCCTTCACGTTGGAAAGTCATTCCTGTCAAGTCAGTGAACAACAAAGCTACAAACTTAGGTGCAGAACCTTAGGGATATAACAGCAATCACAGTGGTCCTGTCTGCAAATCTTGGGGACTATGGCAGCATGTTTAAATCTAGTGCTACAGAGGATATTCCCATAGATTCAGTGTCAGTCTTTTCTTCTGAATCAGAGCTCTCCTTAATTGCAAGATTACACTGCTCAGATAATTCTCCCTTTAGAAATAAAATAGTGCTTGATGGGACAGTTGAAGGATCAAAACATCTGTAGGAACATGACAAAAGGGAATGGCAGAAGGTATACACTCCCCAGTATGTCATAATTATAACAGACAACAGCCTTCAAGATCAGAGGAACTCAGCAGGGCTGCAGAGTACCCCAAGATCTGCTACCTCTTTACAGCTCCCGTTTCAGACCATTGGACCCCACCCTGACATATCCAGGATTGAGGCAAACAGTCAAGTTAACTATATAACCTAGCTCTTGGAACTGGCTCTGGTACTTCACTTTGACTATATCTTTCCAGGGCACATAGAAAGCCAGTAGAACATCTTATCAGTGTCAGATTTGACATGGAACACTTCTTCTACACAATACAAAACTTGTACAACAAAAAGTCTAGAAGATCCTATTTATGGGAAACTGACCAACTTCAAAGGGGATAAAATTGCTAGTAGTTATACTAATCAGCAGCACTTTATATGATGCTCAGATCAACACCAAAAGCTTTAAACACACACACAAGTTCCCTAATCATATCCCACTGTTCACCTCTTCTGAAACCCAGAAAGTTCAGCACTGCAAGGCCTCTTAACCAATCCTTATCTTCCAATTCCATGCCTCCCCTAGCCAACCTAGTTGCCCCACTGAACTGATCAAGGGAATATAGTATCACCTGTAAAAGCACACTATTTTCCAGAAAGTCCTCATTCTCTTATCCAACAGGCTATCTGAAATTGAAACCATACCTTTATTTTCTGTTGTCAGCCTCTGGTTGTTCAGAGAAAGGTAGAATATAGTGGGGAAAATCACAGGTATGTAACAATCTTGTATGACTGCCTTGCAATGCTGTCGAATTCATGCATTAATAGCTCTACCTTCTCCAATATTTTTTTTAATTTACAGTATTTTATAATCCACAAAGAAAAGGTTTCATTCCCCTACAAATGAACCCCATTAAACCATATGCAACCCCATTAAAGTCAAATGGGTTGCAACGAATCTGGTCCTTCATTTATCAAACATTTTCTAATAAGGTTTCCCTGTAGATGTTTTATCACTTTCAAATGGCTGCAGTTAAGAATATGGCTAGAACCTGAGCAAATCAATCTTGGACCTCTTTCCTCTGACTGTGAATTTTACCAAATGTATATAAAATAGAGATTACGAATACAGATACATTTAAAATGTGCAGCTCTGTACTGAAAAATAAGATACCTGATGAGATAAACTCTCCTTTATTTCAAAACATGATTTTCTTTACTGCAACTGTAAAAGCTGTGTCTTCATGTGTCCATTGTTGAGCTGCAACAAAAACAACAAAATTGAATATGAAATACCACATTGAAATTCATATAATAGAATTTGAAAACTGCCTATTAGGTCATCAAGTCCATCTCCAGCCAGTACAGGATTAGAAAACAAAAAAAGAAAGAAAGAAAAAGAAACCAAGCCCGGAGAGTTTTTCAGTGCTTTTAGTAGAAAGTAAACTTTTTCACTGTAACCATGATGCGTTTCTAAGTATGTCAGTGTTCATTAACACATTTATTTTCAAAAAACATGAGTTACCCTCTGACATCAATTTAAATAATTTCTTAAGTTGTAATATTGTTTACACTATTTGACAATGAAGAGTTACATTTTTATTATGATCATGGTGCAAAATTGAAAACAAGCCCATAGTTCAGGGGAATTCAATAACCTTGGGGGTGCTAAAGGAAGATAAAGCTTTTAACTCTAGGTAGCCTATTCTTATCCCCTTCCCCCCCAATAGTGACCAAATGTCATTATCATCTAATGACTCTTCAGTGCCTTCAGTTAAATGAGTTGTTGGTCTTAGGTAGGGTGACCAGATGTCCCGATTTTATAGCGACAGTCCCGATTTTTGGGTCTTTTTCTTATATAGGCTCCTATTACCCTCCCACCCCCACCCCCTGTCCCGATTTTTCACATTTGCTCTCTGGTCACCCTAGTCTTAGGCCAGTTCCAATTGGAGATATGTCCATTCCAAAAAAACGTTACCATGACTTCTACAGATTGTCATCCTTTTTGGCAGTCTCAGAAGAGTTGCCAGGAACTGCATAGACCTGGAGACTAAACTACAGTCTCATCACAGGAATCAGGAGCATTGGTGAAAGTATGAAGAGAAGTTTGCATTGCCTCTGCTCTATGGATAAGCTGCTTGCAAAGCTTCTAGTTCAGCAGAAGTGTTCTGTAAACTTTTCTGTTCTCTATTTTTGGGGAGGGGACAGATTATGTAGTTATATCATGATGAGGATGACACTTTTCTATTCCATTAGTATTTCAGGAGGCTATTAAACAGCAGCTACTAAAGTTAAACATTTTTAAATCAGCAAGTCCAGCTAACCTGGATCCAAGAGTTTTAAAAGAGCTGACTGAGGAGCTCTCTGGATCATTAATGTTGATTTTTCAATGTCTTGGAACATAGCTGAAGTTCCAGAAGAAAGCTAAAGTTGTGCTAATATTTTAAAAAGATAAACAGGATGATCTGGGTAATTACAGGCCTGTCAGTCTGACAGCAAACCAAGGCAAGATAACAGAACAGATAATATAGAACTCTATTAATAAAGAATTACATGATGGTAATATAGTTAATGCCAATTTAAAAAAACCAAAAACATGTAGAGCTGGAACCAGGGAAGTCATTTTTCATAAGAAACATTCCTTTCATTTCATGTACAATAGGAATCACTACAGAGCAGGCTTTTCTCCATCATTATTTTTCCTCTTAATACATCTGCTGGATTAAAAACAAAAATACAACTTCTCTAACCATGACAATCCAACTTTCCTGAAGTCAATAGAACTACATGATGATCTTGGACCATTGTTTTTATTCTATTTATACTGGCATTATTGCTGCTGCTCCTCCGTTATTATTATTTATTGCTTATATAGCCCAATAAATGTGCATGATATTTTACAGACTGAGAAAGATGCAGTCCCTGGTCCCAAATAATTTATATTTTATGTTAAAACAACAATAGTGGGAGAATATGACAGAACAGAAAAGGGTTGAAATAGGATGAGGATGTCATCATGCAGTCTCTTGGGGAAGTTAGTAAATGTGTCTAAAAGGTAATAAGGAAGCTTTTTGTTTGCCGGATTTTTTTCTACTACTGTTTGTAAATTAATAATGTAGCCAGCTGTAGAGATGAACAGAAAAATATATTCATTGCACACAGTAGCATTAATGCAGCTTTAAAGGTGAGGAATCGAGCACTCAAAATCAATAAATGCAACAAGAAAGTTAAAAGCTCAACAATAAGTCTGTCCTTTTGTGCTTATGCTTTAACATATGATCCTTCTTTATGTTGTTATAAATTATTTCTCAATTAATACAATCTCTAATATACTGCAAAGTGCAATGTTTTCTAGAACCCTGCATATAATCAGTTACAGAATCTGTAAGCTTCAGTGAAATCTACAGACTTATATTCTACACTATTGTCTGAAAGTTATGTGCTAGATTCTTAGATGGTGGAAATCTGTACAGCTCCATTAAAGTCCATGGAGCTTCAATGATTTATCCCTGTCACAGGGCTGATACACCCTGTCACCCCATGGGGGCCGGGGAGAGGTGAATCACAGCCCTGCGGTCGAGTCTGAAGGGCTGCCCCACGTCTCGGGGCTGCGCAGCTTTGTGGCCTTAGTCCTTAATATGACCCTTGCTCTCAGGGCAGTGCGGCCTACTGGCCAGAGTCAGTACTACAACCTTTGCTATCAGGACAGTGCAGCCTACCAGCCAGAGTCAGTGATAGGGCCCTCGCTCTCAGAGCAGTGTGGCCTAGCGGCCAGAGTCCATAATACTGGTCAGTGGGGCCACCACCCCGGGGTGAGTAGTGGCCACGTTAGGGGAACCTGGGCCCGCCCTCTCCACCGGGTCCCAACCCAGGGCCCTATCGGTGACAGGGTTGCCTGCCACCAGTTTGACAGGGCTCCAACCAAAACACGCCAAGCCTTACTCTGGTTCTGTAATCGTTTCCCCACAAAACTTCCTTGGGTTACTGAGGTGTGTTGGGGTCCAACTCTGACAGGCTGGCCTCCACATCTTGGAGTGTGGGCATTTCTCCCTCAAGAGCTTGTAACACACCTCCTTTCCCACCAGTAGTCAGCCCAGACTGAGCTGCTGTTCTGGCTTTTATATCCTGCTTCCATCTGGTGCATGCCCAGCAGAGCCAGTGCGGGCGAGGCCTCCTCAGCTAAGAGAGAAAGGTTAACCCCTGCTGTACCAGTGCGGGGCTGACACAACCCGTTACAATCCCCCTCTGATTAGTTCACTAAGTGGTCAGACTATAGTATCAGAGTTGCATCCAGTAAAGAGAAGCCAAATAGCCCATCTAGTTTAGCCTGTCCTACTTTTCTTAAGGATAAATCCTGACCCATATCTAAAGCTGTATAAAGGAGGAAAAAGAACCTGATCACCCATGTAGCAGCAGAGAAGGATTCTCTAGCATTCTGTTGAGTGTGAGAATGGGGACCAAGATGGGGCACCTGAGGCTGCACTAGGGCCTCTAAGTTAGCATCAAACTCATATCTGGCGTAAAATAATATTCAAGAAATTCCCATTCACTTCAATGGAGACAGAATTTCAGCCCATCTCTATGTTATCAGAAAGTTCCCCTCACCATGTCTGTCCACATTTTGATGAAGGAAAGACTGAGCGTTAGAAGATATGCTGGTAAAATTGTCTGAGTTCCATCTACACTATAAGTTTCATTGTTGCTACTCCGAATCGAACTGCACCAGTGGGGAATTATGGCTATGAACTTCACTAGTGTGGACTAGGCTAAAGGGAGTCAGTGGCAGAGCCAGAATCATTAAAATTGAGAAGTTTCTGGTTTCTACTCCTGTGCTCAGACCACTAAGTCATGCTTCCCTTTCAGGATAGGTTTTCAGCATTCCAGTAGTAGCAATGTAAACCCTCACTGATTCTCTCCAGAATCAGAACGACCTGGATAATATTCCGGAGCAGATGGCTTATCATATCAGTGTGATACCCCAAACTTTAATTGGCCTGTGGGAGATATACAATGAGACCATGAGAATGATATTGCTGGTCTATCAGCATTTAGTCACCACAGTGACATGTGTCCTTGAAAACATACATATTTTAGAGATCTGATCCCATACTCCCACAATAAATTTCTCATGGTGAGACTACATTTTCCAATGTCCTCTGCCCCCACTATATTCTAGTGGTCCTGATTATTATCTAATCTATTTACTTCTCCACTTGTAGCACTTCGAGAGCTCCACATCACATTTCAAAAAATAAAAACTGCATGCACAGTATTAGTTTATAACAGCAAGCCCTCTGCAAGACTTTCAGGCAAATAAGATTCACATCCAGTATTTCTAGCTCACCCCAGCTAGAACTTATTTGCCAGAGTTTGAATTTCTGGTAAGCAGCTCACCGAATCTGAAAAGAAAAATACCATACACAAAACACACACTTCAACAAAACACAAGGCTTAATTTTGTCAGTAGTGCCAATCAGCAGAAGTGTTCAGAATATCTTATCTACAGTATATAGGTTGGTTCTGTGTTTATGGGATAAAAATGTTACTGAGATTTTCCAGATGTACCAGTACAGCCTAGTGCTTGCTCAGAGCCTCACCACACAAACACTAAGGCTGAGCTGCTGCCAGCATCTCTCTCTCTCTCTCTCTCTTAATCTGTTCCTATTTTCATGGGGTCTGCCCTCTGGCTTCACTCTTTTTTTTTCAGCACTTTTTGTCAATCCAAAATATGTAGACGCTAAGTTAAATCACTCATTTTGTTTATGTGGCAACAAGTTCAGAATCCTTGCCGAAAAAATGTTCTTGGCCTTGGACACAGCAGGCTCTGAGATACCTCCATCTGTTTTAAATATGCCACAAATTGTAGTATGGAAACCACTGCGCTCCACTGGTAGCCAATTTACTGAATAAACCTATATTAAAAAAAATACAAGGGTGATTCAACTGCAGACTGTTTTTTTGTATTTTTATATCATTTAGTTTTGTAGGAATTCAGTCCTTTTATGGAAGGAGTTTAAATATTTGTTGTGACTTAGGCCTGGTCTACACTAAGAAATTAGGTCACTATAACTACATCAGAGGGTGTGTGAAAAATCCATACCCCAGATCAATGCAGTTAAACAGACCTAACCCGCCCCCCACTCCTAGCATAGGCAGCACTAGATTGATGGGAGAATTCTCCTGTCAACCTAGCAACCACCATTTTGGATTTGTGTATTGGTCTAACAGAATTGGGTAGCAGAATAATTCATAGATTCATAGATTCTAGGACTGGAAGGGACCTCGAGAGGTCTTCGAGTCCAGTCCCCTGCCCGCATGGCAGGACCAAATGTTCTAGGCAAGAGGGTCTCTGGAGTAGGCATTGTCTCTTTTTTAATCTGTTTGTACAGTGCCTAACACAATGGGACCCTGATCATTTACTGGATATAGGAAGTGCAATATAAATAATAAATTCAATTTGTTTATGGTCTTTTAAATTCTACTAAATTCTACTTTAAAACTCTTTTAAATTCTACTATTGCTTGAAAAAGTGATTTGCTAGGAGAACTTGGGCAAGTTGTTATCTCCTCTTTATGCCTCTCTTGCCACTCCCACTCTGTCTGTTTTGTCTCTTTATGTTGTAAGATCCTGAGGGCAGGGATTGTCTCTTACTATGCAGGCATAGAATACCTAGCACAATAGGGCCCCGATCTCAGTTGGGACCTGTAGACACTAATGTAAATAAATAAATCCTGAATATGGTATCCACGTATTTCCCTTTGGCCAGGGATGTGCCTTAAAGACAGCGCCTTAAGGACAGCGTCCCAGGAAAATATAATCCTGCACACTTGTATGAGAGTTACACCTCAGAAGAGACTAGCTGAAGGATATTAGAGGAAAGAATGTAGTGTCTGTTTCTACTCAATTTTACAGATAAACTGACCTAAGCACAAGGAGGTCAAGGGACTTGTTCAAAGTTGGTAGTGTACTAGCTTTGCCTGGCTCTCAATCGATTGTTGTAGCCACCATATTGTAACTGAATCATAACAATCACATTTCTAAACAAGTATATAAAACAAGTTATTCACAGTATTTCAAAACATACCACAAACAGTTCCCTGGGCTAAGGTGTTATGTTGCAAACTGAGAGTCAGATTCCCCACTGCATTGGGTTAACATCCCCCCTGATTCTGAGGACCTCTTGGTCCTAGGTGCAACTTAGTTGCTGTGAATTGGGCCTGGCTTTATAGCCAGCTGAAAAACTCCATGTAGCCAGTTAAGTTGGTTTTCCAGCTCCAATGTTGCAAAGCATTCAGATTAGGGGAGGATTTGTCCCTCAGTTGAGTAACATATCTTGGCTCCTGTAGTTAGAAGTTGCTCTTTTATGACTTTAGAGCATAAGCTCCCTACTACAGTGTATGTTTGATATCTAAGTTTCAAAGGGGCATTAGAACATGACCTGCAGGTACTTGTGCTCCCAGTCCCCTGACTCCCAGTTGCAGCAGCTCTATGGGTTGGGACAGCGGCTGCACTTTTACCCTGAGACCTTAGAGGATATTAATGGCAACATCCTCTAGCAATGGTGGTTCCATGACTATTCTCAGGGAAATTCCATAACTTAATACCAGGAAGGTTTTAATGTGGGGGGAAGGTGAGAGGTAGTTATGCCATACTTCCAAGTCTCTCTGCTTCCAATTTAAAGAGGAGAGGGGAGGCAAAATTGAGATAGTGTTTCCACATACCAGTAGGTTTATTTTTGACATATCCCCTCCACTTCATCATTATATACAGAACAGTACAAAACAACCCTCAATCAATATTTTTATTGCCACCGTAATTAACATTTCTCAAACCACAAAATATTCTTCCACATTATTTTTAAACTGCATTGTTGTTTTCATTTCCTCACTTAAGGCTGCTCCTCTGCACCTATCATCTGCTTCAGTTGCCACTGAAATAAATCATTGCTTCAGTTTGGCAAAGTCAAATGACTCTGGCAGTTTGATCTGGGTTGTGGCTGAACCTGTGGTGTTTACTGATGTGGCCTTCTAAGGAGTACGGAACCTTTGAATTATTATTATTTTTTTTTTACTACCAGTTGAATTTTGCAGTGAATTATTAGTGCTCCGTAAAATCAGGAGTTCTTATATGTGCTAGCATTATATGTAAAAAAAGGCAACTCAGAGCCAAATCCTGGCTTCTTTGCCATAGGTCAGGGTGAGAGCTCCATGGGCCCTCCCTTCTCCTTCTATGTCAACGCAGAGGGAAGCTGGAAGCCCAGTGTTTGTATATCCTGATCACATAATGCAGGGAAATCATAGGCCTGAGGGTGAGAGCAGGGCAAGATTCTCCTTCTTGCCAGATAAGTGTACCCAAGCTCTATTTCAGATGAGCCATCTCCAGAGATGAGAGGGTTCAATCTCCACACACACCCCATTCAATCTTTGGTGTCTCAGCTAAGACTGTCAACAAGATTGCCAGCTAATGCTACTTGGGATCAGGACAACTACTCTACTACATACTGGACCAATACCACACATTCATTATGTATAGCCCACCAACCCTCAGGGAGTAGCACTTTTAAATTGCAGCTGGTCTGGATTCTGAGGATACGGTTGAAAGGTTTAATATTCCATTATCAATTTCCTGAGCTATCCAGTCTCTCTCCCCACTCGTAATCATACTGATGGTCACACTGCCTCGCTATGCTGCTCCATAAGGAAAATCACACGGTAGGGTGCCTAACCTCTCTGCAAGTGAAAAAGGCATTCCTTGAGCTCTTTTGGGGGGCAAAGACCATCTGTGAGCTCTTGCACTGATTTCCCAGCCCCAAAATAAAACAGTCAAACAGCCCTCAGTCAATTGTGTTCTCCTTTCTCCAGGGACACCTTTACAGGAACTTATACGAAAGCCAAAACAGAACAAAACAGCAGTAGCAAAACAAAGGCATCAACTGCCTCCCCAGGCATACAGACCTACAGGTAAAGCTGCAACTCACACTTAGCTGCTTCCCCTATGCTGTCTCCCAGGCAACCTTTTATATTTCCAGTGCTCCCTCTGGCAGGTCAGGGTTAATTGGCTGCTGCATTAACCCTTTAGGGTCTGAGCTAGGGAGTGCTCTTGAACCTGTCACACCATCTTTTTTGTTATGTATGTATACTACAGTGGCTAGCACAATTTGGCCCTAGTCCCTGACTATGACTTTAGGCAATTCTGCAATAAAAATAAATAAATAAGACTGTTTTATTTGAATACCAGGGTAGTAACTCAGGATACCTGACTGGTCACACTAGGGGCTCAGGCAGGGGTTTTCACACCAGTATCTGCTGCCTAGATATAATGATGATTGGCACTCTATAAACATTTAAGACAGACTCTTTCCTTTATTCTGACCCTCCTTTAACATTTAAAATCTCAGCCCATTCCCAACAAAGCAGTTGCATGTGTTGCACTGAATCTGCCTTCAGGGCAAATAAACAGCTTTTTAAATACCTTGTATATGCTTGGGGGTGGAGGGAGGATCACATTTATTGTTAATTTTTAACCAGCATATAAAAATTAAAATCATAATTTTTTTCTACAGAGGACATATTAAATTAATATGAATTAAAGCAAAATTGTACATTCCTAGATTTAGTGTCATGAAAAAACTGCAATTATTCATTAGTCAAATATTTCTAAACCAAACAGTGAAGCTGGACAGTCTATCTAACCTTTACTTCAGTGAAATGGCATTCCTGTGAATTCATAGTTTCCTCTGCGTGTCCTGGTATCAATACTGCATTGTTCTCTTGCCTGCAGCAACCCCTACTGTTAAAAACAAGACTGAAATTGCCAATTACTTCTGCCCAAAAGCTGCTCTAAAGCTAACCACTAACTAATAGCTCAGTAGTTCAAGGTTACCCTAATCTCATTACTAAGTGTATTTTCTTTCTTCAACAGTTTTTTCAGTGAGAAATCTGCATTAAAAACTGAACTGATCACAGTCACCAGAGAGCTGAGATACAGATGCTGTTTAAGTGTCCTAACATTCCACCCAGAGCTGGGCTAGTGCCAAAATTCAGAGCTAGAGCCATTTTGAAATCTCCTCCCCCCCAACACACACACACACAAATAGAAATCAGGGGTATTCAGAGAAGAGACCATTAAAGGAATAAAGGCCAGCTGGAAAAAAATGGATCCAGATTCTGAGTTTAGGAGTGTATGAATGGGTTTTGGTTCAGTTTCACCTTTAATTCCACCCATGCTGAGACTTTGAAACTAGGCTTACAAAGTAGTTTTTATGGTCTGAAGTAAACTGACATGGCACAGAAAATGGATACCTATAGAAAACCCAAGTAGTTTTGTGTTAGCTGGGCCAAAAGCTTAAACAAAAAATCATGTACTATGTGTTTTATTAGGAGATTGTTTTGACGCAGCACTGGGTTACAGCTTCTGTTCCCAGATTTTATAGAAACTGACATCAGACTTACCACTGCTCCTTGGTTTTTAAAAAAAGGTATTCTATATTTTTCTGTGACTAAGGTCACTGCATGTCATTGGGCTCCACAAAGCATATTGGAATCAAGTCCAGCCCAAAACTGACTTCTGAGCAGACTGTTTTTCTTAAGTCATGATCTATTTCTGTCTTTTATACCCACATGGATTAGAGTATATTTTAGAATTGGAAGCATATATCCACGGTTTTGTAAATTATATCCCCAAAATAATGCAAGAAATCTACAGATGACTTGGCAGACTTTATCTGAATTCTATGGGATTCCACCAAAACTGGGTATACTGGACCAAATTCATCCCTGGAATTACACCATGGATGAATTTGTCCCACTGTCTGTAGCATTTTAACTTTGTTAATGATAATTGTTCTGGGTTACATGTATGTGATAATCCAAGATGGGAATGAATATAGGTCTTATTCCAAGGGGAAGATGGAAATGTAAGGTATTTCTCCACTCTGTTTTTCTCTGTATTGCTGGAAGTGACTTTTGAGGGCCTCCCTCTTATATTTTACAATATTAAGTTCTGTTCCCATAAAAGGGTTAAATAACAGCCCTTCTTGTCTAGTCATATTCCTTTTTCATGGAAACCTCCATGCATACAGTACAATAGATATTATTTTGTTTATAATTTTTTGAACAAAGTCTATCCCAAAATGCTTTACTGAGTTAAACAATAAATAAGAGAAAAAGGAGAAATTAACAGGTATATGTAAGGAAGAAAAGATATGTGTAGACTTGATATTTTAGAAGAAATAGAGGATAGATAAAGCAGAGAGGCACAGGAAGGGTGTTCCAGATAGCAGAAGCTGTACAGGAGAAGACTTTCTCATCAACATATCCAGCCAGGGACAGAAGGGATAGAAAAGTGAAACAAGTGCTTCTGACTGCCTCCATCTTTTTGTGTGATATGCAGCTTTGTTCTTGGCTATTGTACTACCGGCCTGTTTCTCCTGCTACCAAGGTTATTTAATGATGTCATCAAAACATTTGTCTCCTGAGATTGTCTGAGGGTCCCAAATATTACAGAACAAGAGATTTTATATTAGCAATCAATGTTCTCTGTCCTCTTCCTGCCCTGTGGATATGCTCCTAAGCTTTCTTGTGCATTGTGCTGAAAAGTGCATGTCCCTTGTACGTAATTAAGTAACAATGGTTAACACTGATTCTAAAGCTGGTTGGGAATTTTTCAATGAAATGTTTTTTTCACTGCAAAATGCCAGTTCATCTAAACCAAAATTTTGCAGAAAACAGTTTCAAAGAAACTTTCAACGGGAAGGTTTCTCAGGTCCAGGATGGAATTGTTGGTGTGAAAGACAACCCTAGAACAGCTAATAGCCTGGATGTGGGAGATGAAGGGGCAAGTCACTGCTCTTCTTGATTTGGTCTAGGAGTTGAACTGGGGGCAGTCAGGGGTCCCACAGCCTGGATGAGCACCCTAATCACAGGGCAAGAGAATCTCTCCTTCTGGTCCACTGAATATTTAATTATTTATACAGAGCAGTACAATTCCAGCACCTGAAATTGGTTCAGGTAGAGCAAGGACTTGAACCTGGGTCTCCCATATCCAAGGTGAGTAGCCTAACCACCTATTGTGGGGCAAGGCTCTCCCACACCATCCATTTATTTAGGGGGAGAAAAAAACCTCATATGGTCTCAGATTCATTCAGCATCAAAATAAAAGCAAATTCCAGAATCTCAAAATTTTTCACAAAACAAAATTCTTGTTTTCTGGCCAGACTTACTAATTATTTTGATTGTGATTCTTAGACATCTTAATGGATTGAAATTCTATTTGTCTCCTATTATAAAGTGTTGCCAAAAAAAGGCATATAAATTGAAACGCACTAGGAAGTTTCAAGACTTTTCCTCCTCTTTCTTATAAAAGACAGCAGAGAACTTTAATTAGTGTCCACCCTCCCAATGAAAGCCTGAGAAACCACCCTTTGTGCGAAAGACCCCTTGCAGAAGAACCCCCATGCCTCCGAAAGCCATATTTAACATTTAAGACTCAGGTAAAAGGACAAAACCTCTCCGACAGTTTCCAGATGGAAAAACTTTGCAGGACCGTGGGAAATCTCTGCAAGGTAAACTGGGGGAAGAGTCCTCCCCATACCATAGAGCAGGATCAGAGTCACACAGAGACTATTCTCACCTAATGGCTATTCTTGTCTCCACAAAGAGGAGAAATGGAGGATCTTTACAGTGGTAGAACTTCCCTTCCCTTTGTTCAGATTACCCCCCACCCCACTCCTGCCCCCATTTGCACATCACACAAAGAGCTGCCACAGAGCTGGGTTCTGGGCCATACCATGGCTGTATAATCCATGTGACCTCATCAAACCTTCCTCTCTAACTTGAGCAACAGAGTCACAACTGTTGCACAGCCAAAGGGATCTCCACATCCATAGAGCTAAGTAAAGGAATTACCCCAGTGGGTTATGTGGTCCTTAAGTGATGTATTAGGCCTTACATAACCCTTCCACACTGGGCAGATCTTCATTTAATGTCTTGAGACTATATCCCTAAAAAAAAATGCAGGAGCTAGTTCACCCCACAAGACAACATGCATCCAAAATTAAACTGGATAGTTAATTAAAAACAAGCATTGGTGAGAGCCAGTAGTCTACACTGATCATTAATATTTGTTTTAGATTACATTTCTTTCAGGTTTGTCATAAAGACCTGTACAAATAATCCATTTTCAACCAGTTGTGACAAATATTTTCTTTTCTTTTCCTTTTCCTTTGGTTTACTGTAGCAAATACATGTGATGATGTCTCTCTAGTAGCTGGGCCCAGCACAGAGAACAGCCTGCTACTAACTGTCAGCTAACAGAATTACTCCTTCAGCTCAAGCAGTAGGGGGTTCTGATTTAGAGCCCTGATCAAAAACTCACTGAACTCAATAGGAGCCTTTCCATTGACTTCAATGGACTTTAGATCAAGCCCTTGCAGCTGAATGTCTCTGCTTCAATCCCACTGATGAGTTCAGTGTCTGTAGGTCTAGGTGGACATGGATTATTACATAACCGTGTAATGGAGTATGCCTTCTATGGGTTTTCTGACTGGCAGCAAAGTATTTAGTAACCATTCTTTCTCCTTAAGATTGAAAGTTCAGCATTTGGGAATTTTGTTTTTCTGAGAACTGCATGAATAGAAGCTGAATTTCATAATGACTCTCTAACCTCTGCTGGCTGGCTTATGTTAACTTTTCCATTACCACAGCTTCTCAAATCCTTTCATAACAATACTGTATGCTTGTGCAGGAGGAAGCAGGGGGATTTTTTACAGTGAATGGCAGTTACCAGCCTTGATGATACTAGTAAGTACTCTAGAGACTGGAGAGTGCTTTTACTGAGAGTCCCAACCCCAAAGAATCAGTACGATGAAACAAATTTGGCTGACAATAAACATGCGAGAAAATCTGCAGGCAGCCTGGGAAGCTGAATGTCAATTTATCCTTTCCCAAAAGGTTCACAGAGATCCTCCACAGTCTTCTGTCACTGATATCAAAAAGGGGTGTAAAGGGAGACAATCATGAGGAAAGTGGGTTTGTCCATGTATGTTTGTGCTTATGCATATCTATATAACTTGTATGTATGCTGATTATCTGGCTTACCCGGGGTCCCTGCTACGGCTGAGTAACCTATTTATTATGATCAATTTGTCTGATTTTTTCCCCAAATGTACTCTTATTTTTTTTTTAATTTAGTTACAGTTTTCAACACTTTCAGCAAACATACTTCAGCCAATGGGTTGTATGCAAACTTTTCACTCTATGACCAAGATCCTCTCTGGTCCAGCTGAGCTATAGTCAGTTAGGACGTGAGTAGAGGGGGGACAAAGGTGGCATTAAATTTATCCTGGGGCCAGCTAGGAGTTATCTCAATAACTAACAGCCTCAAAGAGCATTTCTGGCAACTAGAGAGCAACTGGGTGTATGAGAGGCCTGTCCAGGCCTCCTACAATAGAAATGAAGAGGCAGGTGGGACTTAGAGCTGGCCAGAACATTTCATTTTGCTGAAATAGTTCATAGAAGATTTTGTGGGGGAGGGGAGGAAGGAAGAGCAAGACACATGCTCTTTAATCTTGGTGGTGCAGACACTGACCTGGCACATAGGAAACACAGGTATAAGTTCCTACTCTGTGTGATTCAGAGCAGAATTTTCCATCCCAGATCATTCTGAATCAGAGCAGAAACTTGAATCTGGGTCTCCCACATGCCAGGCCAGTGCTCTTAACACAGACATTTTGATTTGAAAATAGACATTACCAGCAGGGCCGTAGCAACAAAGAACGTGGCCCCCTCCGAACGGTGGCCCCCTCCGAACATATGTCCGGGCGGGGCCCCTTACAATGCAGAAACTGGAATGAGGTATTTATTTTGCCACTTTTAGGGGCCCCCTTCCTTGCGGGGCCCCCTCCGGTCGGAGGGTACGAAGGGCGCTCACTACGCCTCTGATTTCCAGACAATTCCATATTCATGAAAGGATTTGATTAATTTCAATGCAAAATGCAACCAAATTTTGATACCCTTGAAAGTTCCCGTGAAACAGAATTGTTGTCTTCCAGTCAGCTCTAATGGCATGTGGGTCTCTCTGCTGGCCCCAGCAGTCCCTTCTAACCCTATGATTCTTTGTCACCAGAAGTTTTCCCCACACTAAATGAATCCCTTGACAACTAGATCCACCATGTTTCAGACTTCTTTGTACAAGTGGCCCTACTTGAAAGAGTCTTTTTTTTTTTTTTTTTTTACGTCTCGGTTGTACTCGGGAGGGGCTGTTATACACAGAAGCACTAGCTCAGTGGCAGAACCAGACTGTGACAAGGTAAAAGCAGCAGCCTGGACAGGGTTAAGAAGTCCCTGCTAATCACATGTTTGGACAGGATATATAAGGAAGTGAAAGCTGGATACAGGGCTGCAGGGGATGGGTGTGTCCTCTTCCCCCATTGATGGAGGCAGGGAAAAGCCTCTTAGGGGCTATGACTGGTGTTTGCAGTTGAGTTATGTTGTGTTGTGTTATTTTGTTTTGATTTGCAACCTATGTTGTAAACAATCAACACATCCCTAAGGGTCTTAAAAAGGAAGCTGGCATGGAGTTTGCTTCCCTTCCCTTGCTAGTAAAACAGCTCAGCTGCATACACCAGGCTTATGTCTTCCACTATTCATGGTATGTGACTAATTACCTATGTCACATGGTATCAGTTCTGCTCCCTGATTGGAGGACAGCATTTATAAACAAAGGTGAGTACTTCCTGTGCACATGGCAGATACTTGTATTTACCTACAAACATTCTTGTTCATGAATGAATAGAGGTGTTGCATGAAAAACAGCCTTTCCCCAAATATACATGTATGTCATATTGTCTGGAGTGCCTCATGACCAAACTGGTGGTGTGTTTTGTAAATAGAATTCACCGTGGCAGTAACAAATATGAACTCCTGGATCACTATAACAGTCTTACCATGGAATCACAGATAGTCCCCTTAGACTCTCCAGTCTAACTTGCCACCCAGAAAACTGGACTTAGTAATAAATGGTCACTTACATCAAAGATCACACCACATTCAGGTTGCTTCCAGTCCCAGGAGACCAGTCACTTACCCCAGATAAATTGGTACCCTAGAACTCCTGTAGCCTATCCTGTAATAAACTATCCAAAGGTTTATTAACTATGAAAAAGAAATGAGAGTTATTTACAGGTTAAAGCAAGCAAACATATACACACAAGTGATTTACCATCTAAATCCTAAGAGTGACAGAGTTGTAATGTCAAGTATCAGGGGGTAGCCGTGTTAGTCTGTATCTACAAAAACAACAAGGAGTCTGGTGGCACCTTAAAGACTAACAGATTTATTTGGGCATAAGCTTTCGTGGGTAAAAACCTCACTTCTTCCGATGCAAGTGAGGTTTTTACCCACGAAAGCTTATGCCCAAATAAATCTGTTAGTCTTTAAGGTGCCACCAGACTCCTTGTTGTTAGAGTTGTAGTGATCTGTCAGTTCAAAGTGTCTTTCAGGGCAGACCCAAGAGACAGCCCCTGGGGATCTCTGACTTCATTTCAGTCTCTGGCCCTGTCAGAGTTCAAACAGCCAAAAAGATGGAAAAATTTCCCTGTGGCTTTGTTTTATTTCCTTCATTCAGCTTCCAAGTCCACAGGATGAGCTTCCTTGCAGGTAGCATTTCCCAGGTGTGATAGGGTCATGAACCAATCCTTTGTATTGTGATGTTCCATGATGACCCATCTGATTTTGATAGTTCTTTTGGATGGGGAGGGATGACTATTCCCAGGCCTGAGTTCACAATTTAGAGCAAACATTTTCAAAGTTATAAAGCAAAACTTACATATTTTCTTATAGCATGGAATACAGGCATTGCAAGTGAGTTTAATGCATGCAGCAACTTACAAGCATTTCATAGAGTCTAAACACTAGAAACATTCTTATAACATTAATATCTATTTTGAGCAAAACTAACATACAGGTGAACTGGTCTGGCCTACAGCTATGAGTTTGTTAGTTCTTAGCTTATGCCAGCAGCCTGGACAAAAACCCATTTGCATGAATGGTCACAGAAAAGCAAACAAAAGGGATGGGAATGTGACCAAATTAAAAAGCCCCTCATCTAGCATGACCCGATTTTATAGGGATAGTCCCGATATTTGGGGCTTTGTCTTATATAGGCACCCATTACCCCCAGCTCCTGTCCCAGTTTTTCACACTTGCTATCTGGTCACCCTACCCTCATTTGAAATTCTGTGTGATTTCCTACACCCACAATCCTCCATAAATCATGAAGGATACACCACCTACAGCAACACTATATTAGTGAAATATTTTTCCTTTTCTCCAGCAATGGGAAAACCACCACAACCATAAGCAATGCTAACTTATGCTAAGGCATTTGTCCTTCTGCCCTTAGGGTAAAATTCTCCTCTCAGGGCAGATCTCAGTTCCAGTATTCTGCCTTCCCTGCATGCACACAATTATTCTCAAGTTGTGATAGAGACATTAGGTATAATTTTGGGAATAATTAAATATTATGAATACTCATTTGGAAATGAATTTACCTTGGTTATGGATCATAAACCTCTGATAAAGATAACAGGTACAAAGGAAGGTAGTATTTAAAAGCACTTACACAGATGTCTCTGTTACAAGGGTTGCCTCCCAATGGGAGTATAGTTTTCCACCCTTCCCGGTCCTAAATAGTCTCTGACCAGAAAGGTCTAGCGCCAAGGGAAATCAATGAACTGTGATCCTCTATTCAGGTATTCCTTCCCTAGCAGCAGCCAGGATAGAGAGAGTGGCTTTAATCTTAGCTGTATAGCAACATGATATCCAGTACAAGCCTCTGAGCAACATGCTAATGCCGATGCATGATGTGGCACTAGTGCCTCTTCTGTGCTTTGGACCTGTCAACATTAGGCCCATTGTTCCTGATCCTGTATTTACAGAAATCTATGGCTAGACTAACGATGGGTTCAGTATGAGCAGGGTCAGTCCTACAGTTTGTAAAGCATTTTAATATCCATCAGGAAGCAATCAAATGTAAGATAGTAAATATTATATCAATAAAAATACAATGATCAGTTATTTATCTTGCATATTTATTTCTTTACATTTAAATCCTTTTGAAAGATGTGAATACACAGTTCAAATCCTGTCTAAGAGAGACAAATTAGAGTTAAGTTCCTATTTGCTTATGGTAGCACTCAGGAAGTGCTGGCTACTTTCCAGACATTGAAAAAGGGACACTCCCTGCTGTGAGAGCGCAGTCTAAGGCAGACAGACAAGAAGACAGCAGTTAAGGGAAGCTGCACAACATATAGTAATTTTTTAATGTAAGACAACTAGAAGTAAATATTTTTGTCTACTTGAAATATTTCACATACAGAGAACTTTAATATTAGCAAAAATGCAGAGGAGGCAGCTTTATATTTCCCCATTAATGGTACCGTAGTTTCAGATTTAAGCAAAGTTAAATTTCTACCAACCAGAGTTCAGAATAGGCATCAAGATGCCAGCTTCACAAAATAAGCACTGCTAAAGTAATCAGACTGGAGACAATTTATTGAAAAGTTTAGCTTTCAAGTTAAAAAATGTAACACCAAACCAGAGCAATGCAGGTTAGATATAACACCACTTTCAGCAGCGTACAAAGGATGACAAATAGGATCAATGGCTGCCTTGAAGGAAATTTTTGACTTCTTTGTGGTCTCTCTGCACAAAAGGGCACATGCTGGAAAATGACTAGCCCTGCAACTCCCTTCCAAAAAGGTGTGTTTGAAAGGCTTTGTGCTAATGAAATCCATATGGGCAGCACACTGCTGGTACTATTTTTAGTTTTGTCGCCATTTGTGTTTTGCTAACTTACTAGATCATATTTCTTAGCTTTCCATTACCTACAAACATAAATTCTCCCTTCCTTAATCCAGTACATTCTTAGAAGTCCAGAGTTTAAAATATTGTATGAAACCATAAATCATTATCAAAGTATTTTTATACAAAAGCAGTGATTTTCCTGCCATGCTTTTTCTGAGAAACATAATTCGGGTGCACTTCCTTTAAAAGATAATCTTCTGAAAAAGAGACCTTCAGGGTGTGATATAAGTCTCACCCATTCATAGAGGCATTCTACTAAAGACCAGTTTCCCTCAACTTCACTTGGCATAAGAACTTTCTAATCAAAGACTATCTAGGAGATGATAGCATGGGTGGAAAGCCATGTTTCCATTAGGAGGTAATCCTGACAGTAGATAAATTTGTCTGAGAGCTCCCAGACTCTACAGTGATAAGAACATTAGAAATATATATGCAAATAACATGCAAATATATATTCAAATAATAATACAAACAAACTATTGCACAATGTGCAAAATGTCACAAAACCAACCATCACAATTGGTACTATCCGCAGACTGGTTGGCAGCCACAGCAGGTAGGCCAAGGACTGAATGAACTCAGAGGTGCTCCCTCCAGGTCAGAGTACAAATATGCTGGCAGTGCCCCGTGGGAAATTATTGTTGCACTGCCATAGTATATCATGTGCCTAACAGGATAATGTGCCAAAATAGCTTCCTTAAACATGTGTTTGTAGTGGCTCAGTTGGTGCAACTTTTGCCCCCCAGTCACTTCCTACACTAAGACTTCAACGCCAATGTAGGTCTGACACTACAGTGCAATAGCAGAGAGGTACTGCTCCATTAGGCTTTGTCTTCACAAGGAAAAATTAAATATGTAATCTACAGTGGTGGCAACAGCAGTGGACACTGCTGTGTAGCTAGGGCACACGATGCCATCTAACTTTGTGCCATGCTTTCTCTATAGCTTCCACCATTGCTGCTGCCAGTAGAGCTGCAGTGATGGAAAACTATGGCTCTGAATTTTGCCAGTGTGCAGTGAACCTTAGAGGTAGCATGCTTACAATTAAGGCATTGATTAAAGCAAGATCCCTTCTGAACATCTTTAGTGGCTGTTAATGTGGAAGCTGAAGAGCCAATGACATTTCTTGAAAAGAGTACAGGATAATTCCTAACTTAGAATTCCAGTCCAACAGCCCCTCTCTGAAAAACAGCTTCTAATGTCCAAGGCTGTGTGTGTGTTATTGTTGAGTGAGATTTGGAGCTGTAATAAAGTTGTTTCCATGTTCACCCTGGAGATTTAATTATTTATGTATTGCTGCTCACAATACTAAAAAACATTCTACTCCCTTACCCCTTCTTTTTATTGCTATAGCCCTGATATTTAACTGTATAGACTAATAATTTATAGGGAACTTCTCTTATTTTATTGCTTTCTAAGGAAGAGCCAGAAAACATCCCCACACAGCTGTCTAAACTTGAATCATTTTTTAGCTAAAATGTTCTGTGAATGTTCTAGGACCTCCTAGAAAGAGGTGTTCACAGTTAAGATCTGCCCATTTTCACATGTGACTCAAGGTGGCGATACCAGACAAGATTCATAATGGAAAAATTCCAGTCTTACATAAGCCCACAACAGCGTTTAGGTGGACTTGTCCCTGTTCCATGCACATATGCACACAGAGTTCAGTTAGTGGCTTGGGAATTCCTTGGATCTTAAACTCAAGCTCATTTTTGTTCTGTTGAATATGTTTATTACTGCATTCCAACTTGAAATACCTCTTTCCTGCTTGGCTCTGCTCTTTTCAAAACTTTACATTGCTTGCCTATATTACAGACAGTAGTCTAACTGTATTCAGTGGTAAGCAAAGATTAAACAAATCAAGAAAAAATAGATTTAGAAGAGATCATTCATAGAATATCAGGGTTGGAAGGGACCTCAGGAGGTCATCTAGTCCAACCCCCTGCTCAAAGCAGGACCAATTCCCAACTAAATCATCCCAGCCAGGGCTTTGTCAAGCCGGGCCTTAAAAACCTCCAAGGAAGGAGACTCCTTCCTTGTGTACTTTATTGTTCTGTGTGAGCTCCCTCGGAATCTGGTGCAACAAAGGATCAAATATATGAAATCTGCCTGCTTTTGTATGAGAAGATCCAGTGAATTCATGCTATCCTTCAGTGAATGACACTAATCTGTTTTCTAATTATATTTTATGGTCTGCCGGCTTTTTGTGTATTCAGTTTGTGAAGGGCTGCCATATTTGGTGGAGTGCTGCTTCTAGTCCTTTTATAGCATTCCTGCCATGTGTTGACAATAGCTCTCATGGTCGTAATTTTATGAAGCTCTCTGGGGTGAAAGGCACTATACAAATGCAGGACATTACTAATATTTAATACCAAGCCCAGAAACTCCAGAAAGATTCTTGCAAATTCAGATGCTGCCAATGATGTTGGCTTTTTATTTTGTTTGTTTAATTGTTGTTGCTGTTGCTCCCGATTTGTTTTAAATCAGCATATGACTTGGAATCTCTAAGATCATATTTAAACTTGCCAGCCAATGTGGAAAAATAAGTAAATAGGTTAACTGAAACTCTCAATTCTACTGTTTTTCCAATCCCCCATAAAGAAAACTCTAGCAAATTGCAAGTTCCATATCCAGTTAAAAATTATGCTTTTCATAGGATTGTAAGATTAAAATAGATATATGCACCAAGTCCAATTGGAACAAGATCCACCCAATATAGTGAATTTGCAATCATAATGTAAGTTTCATCCAAGACACTACTGCACAGCAATGTAGCCTTGTCTGGATCTAATAATGCTCTGTAAGCCCAACATATATATTTAAACATTTCTAATTAAAGAAACCAATAGAATTATACCTGAGATTAATTTGATCCTATTCAGTCAATCCTGAAGTACCCACATGCAAAATATTCTTAAAGTCAAAGGATATTTTGCCTGCATATGAACCGCTATATTATAGCTTGTAAATTCTTTGGTATCATCAAAGGCACCATATAAACTTAAAATCTTTATTTCACCCAAATCTTTGTTTATGGCAGAAAGACATCCTTGAAATCATATCTCCAGGGACTTGTAATTAGTCTCCTTTCTTATAACTCTAACATGATTTATAAAGTATCTTTCGTCTTGAAGGATCCCAAATCATTTTATTTGAGTGTTGTTAAGTTGCCTGTTCTGATATGAATCACTCACCAATGAAATGCAGCCATTTTAAAGGGTGAAACAGCAAACACTCTATAAGAGCAACCGTACATAAGATATTATTTTTTTAGAATGAGATGCAATTGAAACTACAGAGAGAATTATTGACAAGCAGAATATAATTGCAAGAGTTATAATTTTAAGACACTTGTGAAAAGTGAAAATGATTTTTAATGACAGTGAGTGGCAAGAGCTCTGGTTTAATATTTATCTCATCACACAGGAAAAGAATCAGTATAATACTCTCCAGGGGATCCGACACACTGTTTTACTTGAAATGTCACCTACCCAATGTCACAGAAGAGAGTTTAAGTATTTCACTCTGATGGATAAACAATTTAGAGGATAAGGAAGCAGATGGCAAACATACATCTTTTTCTGGGAAAACTAAGAGAAGACAAAGCTGTTAAGAGTTATTCTGTGTTTAATTTCTGGGGTAGGGGAAGAACTGACAGGACTCACACTTACAAAGAAAAGGAGAACTGGATCTGTTTCATGAATTAGAACTTTCAAAAAATTCTTCTTCTATTTGTCCAAATAAAAGGTTGTCAAAACATGATGTTTTTAATTATATTTTAAGAGACATTTTATATGTATCCCTTAAATGCCTCCAGCTGTCCCTTGTTGGATCACTATAAAAAAGAAGATGAGCACTTGTTGAAAACATTCTACTCAAAACATCGTATTTTCTGTATTTCTCTTCTTTTCAGCTCTTCAGTTCTCTGTACCTCAGAATGAAAGTAGGATCGTTGTTTCATAAGATCATTGATTTTGCTTCTGTTGCTTATTTCCCATTTGAAACTATAATTCTTTAGATGTACCATCATGAATAGACATTAGAGTACTTATGAAAAGGAGATGGAATGCACACATACATTTTAGGTGTAATGTTCAAATGCCCCATTCACCAAAAATCAATGCAGGCAGCATGCTAAGGAGTAACAATAGGAGGCAGAGCTGTGTTCTGTTCTTTAGTTGTAATCCATGATAATTTTCCTATCAATTAAATATGAAGTCCCAAAGGACCGATCCCAAGAGGTCCTGAGCTTCAGCAGCTCTCAGTGGGAATTCTAAGGATCCAACTCAATGAGAGGATTTGGGGCTCAATTGCCATGCAGCACCATTTGCACCATACACCCTTCCTCCTCACCTTGGGAAATACCCCTGCTGAAGAACTCATTGTGTGGCACTCCTACAAGAGCCTTAACATAGAGCGCATTCCTGAGGGTTGTGGCTGAAGCACTCTTACACCCAGGCTCCCAGTGGCTGCAAAGCCCATACCAGTCACATGCAGGTTGGGGTCCTCAAGGCTGTCCTTATCTGTTTCGTGAGCTGCAGTGGCACCAGCAGCTCTCAGATCAGAGGTAGGGTCATAAGCCCCCTCATCCCATTCAATCCCTGCACTAACATAGGAATGATTCAAGACCTATGACTATAAGTGGCAATTGAAGATCAGGACCAGAGGTATCATATCTGGTTTGCCTGAAAATGTATTTATTTAAGGGCAAAGGATGAGAAATACAGAAAGTTTTAAGTAATTTTTGAACAATATTTATATTAGATTGTGGGATATCTCAACCTTTATTATTTATATTACAGTAACACTGAGAGGCCTCAGCTGAGATCATGAGCCTACTGTACTAGGCCTTGTACAAACACATAGTAAAAGACAATCCCTGTCCTGAAGTCCTTACAATCTAAATTACCTTGTATGTATATGGATATATAAATATACTGCAGTAACAGAAGATGTGTGAGGTATTGCTGGATAGAGCTGTGAGAAAATGGTGAACATTTTACTTTTTTCTATTTCATTTTGGATACTTTTTCGCCTCTTGTGTTTTGCATTTCCATGAATTTTGATGAAATTGCTATTTTCACATGTCACATGTAAAGCCATTTCCACTCAAAAATGGGCCCATTTTGCCATTAGTGGCCTAATCATCTTGTTTTCTGGTACTGGTTTAATCTTTCTGTATATCTATGTGTATTTCTTATATAAATATTCCTAAGTTATGAAGTACTTTTCTGTGGTTATTGCACTATGTCTGAGTGTTTTAATTATTATTAAAATGCCCTGAGGTTTCTCTTTTATTTCAGGAAATTCTCTCTATCCTTTATGTGGTAATGTTCCCGTAAGTAGGAAGTCTATTTTTTGTTCCATATTATTGTTTTTCAGTTTCCTCTTAAGTTTGATACATATAAAATTCCAGATTTAATTTAGATATACGTGGATTTTGACATTTATCTTCCAGACTCCAACAGTCTATCATTATTGATATTACAATAGCATCCAGAGGTCCCAATCAGGGAGAGCATTGGAGTGGGTACTCTGCAAACACATAAGAGAGTTCCTGAAGAGTTTCCAGACTAAATTAAGAAAGATGCAAGAAATGAGTGTAACAGACAAACTGAGGGAGTTGTGGAGAGAGAATGAGGAAAACTATGACAGAACACATGGTTACAAGAACTTGCTTCAATAAAACCCAGATGGTTTTAACCATTAGGCTATTCCTTAAGGACTGGCTCAGTCCTATTTTCCTGAGATATGAGGAAAATAACTGAGGTGTAGTATGCCACAACAGTGTTGGTTCTACCATTGGGAACTGGGACACAGTCACTTTGGTACCTGGTGCTCCATACCCTCAGCCTCCCCTCGTTTGGCTCCAGAAACATCACTATCCTGCTTTTGATTGGGCCATTTCTAGTGTTTCTAAGCAGTTTAGCCCTCTGGCCAAATGATAGAATCTGCTCCCTCACCTTTCCAGAGGTAAATAAAAAGTCTAACAAAACAAAGTCTTTTCTATTTTCCCACAGCCATTAATCCCCTCCTCATGGGTCCCCAGTTATCCTTGAATCAGGTCTTCTTAAATCCAATTGATCCCTTCCTCAGCACTTCAGGCCCCAGCGCTCTCTCAGCTCCATAGTTCCCACTGAACAGGGGACCACTACCAGTCCCACACACTGGACCTAGGACCTGCCTAGAAAGATGAAAACTCACTCCTTCTATACTGCACCTCCTGCCTTTTATTCCTAAGTGTTGGAACCAACAGCTGCAACTGTTCTCAGGGCTGAAGTTGACCCTTTCACTACTAGACTAAGGACAGGATCAGTACCCCCCAACATAGGATCCTGGGGACTGCTGCATTCAGAGAAATAGGAAAATAAAATTAAAGTAAAATAAGTTTACCTCCATCCTAATTCTCCATAGTATTTAAAGCTGCCAGGTGCATAGCACTGGGCATAACAAAAATTTATAGGTAGAAAGTAAAACTAGACAAATTCAAATTAAAAATACAGCCCAAATGTTTAACAGTGAGGGTGATTTACCATTGGAACAAACTACCAAATGAAATGCTGTTTTCTGCATCTCTTGATGTCTTCAGGTCAAGACTGGCTGACTTTCTGGAAGACCTGCTTTATCCTTAAACAAATTATTGGGCTCAATACATGGGGTAGCTGGTTGAAATTTTATAGCCTGTGTTATACAGAAGGGTACACTAGATAATTTGATGGTCCCTTCTGGTCTTAAAATCTATGACTATGCAACTTGCATCTACTATATAAAGGCTTCAAAAGCAGGAGCATCAGTTCCAATGGCCTTTTATTTCCTTGTAACCAATTCTGAGTTGTGTGCCTCCTTACTTGTAGCCATTTAACATCTATCTTCTGTAGTTAATAAGTTCATTTTGTTCTTTTACCTAAGCCAGTGTGTTTGGATTCAAGTGTTTGGGAAACTCCATTTGGGATAACAAGACTTCTGCAATCATTTTCTATTAGTAAATGACAGATTTTATGTGAGCTTGTATTGTCCAGGAGGGTGCTGTTGGCAGTACAAGACACACATTTGTGGGGGAAAGTCTGGCATTGGGAGTTTGCTGGTACTGCCCTGCAGTGTAATTCACGTGTGGCTGGCTATAGCACTCATACTGTATAGCTGGGAGTGATTTCCATGCTTGGGGCTGTGTGTGAGCAGACCAGGAGTGGTTGCTCTCACAGTGAAGCAGTGTAAAAGGCACCCCTGGTTGAGAAATGGAGGGGACACAGTTGTCCATCCGTCCATATTGTACCCTGGATAATGTCACACAGTGTAATTATTCTCACAAGGTAGTTAGTTGGTCTTCAGATTGTCAGGTCTATTTCTTTGTGAGCTAGACAGAATAGACATGGTGTTTAAAGTCATTGTTCCTAACTGTTGGGAACAACTGTGTCAGTTCACAAGACCAACACTCTGACTGTATTAGCCAGCATCCTCTGCCTCTCACTGAATTGTGTGCCTTGTAACTCACAGTGGAACTTTGGCCCAAGTACTAGAAGAGCTTTCCCTATCGCTGTGGGCTATCTGGAGCCATGCAAGGCCCCCAGGGGATAAGAAAGCATGCTACTGACATGGGAGAAGAAAAAGTACCAGAAGAAAACCAGAATCCAACGCATTCGTTTGTAACTAAGGGCCTGATCAAGCAATGTTCTGAGCACCTCCCAGGAGGTTCTGAGTACCTTCAACTCATCAGATTATATCAGTGTTTCAGTTTATTCAACAATACATTGCTGTGGTAAGAGAAATGACCAGGAGGTTGTATTACAGCAGGTGTGTTTCAAATTGGTATTCAAAGGCAAGTACTCATAAGAACATAAGAACGGCCATACTGGGTCAGACCAAAAGTCCATCTAGCCCAGTATCCTGTCTTCTGACAGTGACCAATGCCAGGTGCACCAGAGGGAATGAACAGAACAGGTAATCATCAAGTGATCCATTCCCTGTCGCTCGTTCCCAGCTTCTGGCAAACAGAGGCTAGGCACACCATCCCTGCCCATCCTTGCTAATAGCCATTAATGGATCTATCCTCCATGAATTTATCTAGTTCTTTTTTGAACCCTGTTATAGTCTTGGTCTTCACAACATCCTCTGGCAAAAAGTTCCACAGGTTGACTGTGCGTTGTGTGAAAAAATACTTCCTTTTGTTTGTTTTAAACCTGCTGCCTATTAATTTCATTTGGTGTTATGAGAAGGAGTAAATAACGCTTCCTTATTTACTTTCTCCACACCAGTCATGATTTTATAGACCTCTATAGTATCCCCACTTGGTCATCTCTTTTCCAAGCTGAAAAGTCCCAGTCTTATTAGTCTTTCCTCATATGGAAGCCATTCCATACCCCTAATCATTTTTGTTGCCCTTTTCTGAACCTTTTCCAATTCCAATATATCTTTTTTGAGATGGGGTGACCACATCTGTACGCAGTATTCAAGATGTGGGCATGCCATGGATTTATATAGAGGCAATATGCTATTTTCTGTCTTATTATCTATCCCCTTCTTAATGATTCCCAACATTCTTTTTGCTCAAGTGTCAGGCAGCTGATTTTTTGTTTTGTTTTGTTTGTTACTAATTTGTGCTGCCAACAGCCTGTGCTTTTTACTGAAAAAAGAGGTGGTTAGACTTTTGTAAATTAACTAACTGGATAGGTGCCCAGTAGCAACGCAAACTGCAGTCTCTCTAGGGAAACAACACATATAGAGTGAGATTCACAGCCTCACTTTCATACTAAGAACTCCCACAAAGCACCATAACAGGCTGCTGTCCAAGCCACAGAGCCACTTCACTTAGTACTGGTTTTGAAGGTAACATGCTGCTATGATTGTTGGGCCTGAAAACTATCCAGGCTGGCTCAGAGTTTGTTTTGCTGCAGTTATCTAACATGAAAAAAATTATTCCCTCACATCTGTATTTTTCATACTACATGATCAGGCTTTACATGTTTACCCAGTAATAGGCATAAGCAGACGTTGTGCCATATGCAAAGAAGCAGAAGATCAACGGTTTGATAAGAATGAACTATAACATCATCAAGTTGTATATTAAGGGGAAAGGAAAACAAGAACTTGTAATCTACAAATTCTGTTTGGTGAGGTATAAAGGCATCTAAATTATATATTGCACTGATGTGACTTCTTAAATGCATACAGCTTTCTTCTACTCCAATGGGGGCTGCATTGGGACAAATCCTGAGGTTTTTCATTTGTTATTTCATAAGTGAATGGAGTTTGGGATCTTCGGATGGAAGTTTCTATATGCATGTCTAATATTTTATTTATAATTCAAAGAAATACGCATTGAATTTTAGCATCCCAGGAGTTTTCCTTTTTTATTTAAAAATCACTGCTGTGAAATCCATTAAGGGATTTCCAAGTTTTCACGCTATCTTCTTTTTCAGGACAGGATTTTTGGACTCAATGTTTCTCCGCTGAAAAACACTGACCTGAAAGTTGAAAACAACTGCTGGTACAATTTGGTAAAACTGATGTTTTGCTTGGAAAAAGTCCAATTAAAGGCTTCATAACAAGGGAGAGCCTAAATTAATTTTGAAACCTAGCTTAACTGAATTTCAAGAACTTCAGGCTTTCTTTTTAGCATACAATAATTATAGCAAAGAACCCCATGCCATCAGAAGCTATATCATATTTCCACAATGCTGAGTACTACAGTAGCACACGTTTGTTTCCATTCTACAAACTTTTGCTCACTTTAAAATCTTATATCTGTAAATTAATTTTGCAAATATTATTTTTTTAATCTGAAATCAAAGCACTCTATCATAGAATCATAAATGATATTGCTATATGCATCATCCTCATCAGATAGTTCAACCTCCTTTATTGAGTTGGAATGACTATACATTCTATACACTTGTCCACACCGTTAGCCCTTATGGGCCAAATTTTCAAAACAACCTCTGAAATTAAACATGTAAAATTTGCATGTGCAAATATTTGCACAAGCATCATATCTGCTAACTACAGGATTACCTATCAATTTTCATGAGCAAAATGCAGATTTTGTGCATGCAAATGGATTCACATTCAAACTGTGTATAGTTTTAAGGGCATTTAGGGTCTAAACACACTTAGTTCCTTGACGCTTTCCTCTAAAGTTATATTCTCAAGTTCTAGTATAATTTTATTTTCCCCTACCTGAACATTGTCTATTAAAAGCTATTATACTGTATTATGAATTTAAGGTCATTTCTGGGTTTTAATTGCTGGGTTTCGTTTATAACTTAAGGCAAAGGGTTTTACCATAGAAGGGGATGAACTGGCCCTAGTAATGAGGGGCACATTTACAAAACAGCACCTAAAATTATACCTGCAATTTTGTGTTTCCAAGTCTTTGCCCAAGTAAAAAAATGGATCTGTACGTAGTTACAGCATTTGCATGTACAAACTGTTGGTTAGCCACCAATTTGTGTGGCCAAGCGCAATGTTCACACACAAACCCAAATTTATGCATCCTCAAAATCTTATGGGCACAGAATTGTACATAGAAGCCAGGTCAAGGCCTCTGAAAATCACAACATTCAAATGCAGTATTACTTTATATAAAATAAATACGCTCCAGCCTCTTAGATATGGAACATATTCTTAACTAAAATGTAGACTGTTCCATGCAATATGGTCCATGTAAAAGGGATGAGGTCAGGCAACACATCAGAATAATTTTAGTGCTGTTATTTACAAGTAGAACGAAAACAGGCTAGGTTCTCTATGTTAGGTAGCAGAGTGTTTCAGACTGTCCAACAGGCAATTTAAACTTATAAATCCAGATTCGTAAACATTCATGACTAGAATTTATGACAATTATTGGCACACTAGGGCGTATCTCCTACAGCATAACACTCCTCAATCGGAATCCTCAACAGTGTAAATATTTATGAGTGCAAATGCAAGCCACTGATGAAAGTTTGACTTCTTTGCATTGCCTAATAATTTCAAGCACAAAATTCCTCACAATAAAACTTGTCAAAGGTCAAAAGACTTAGGGAACTTTGCTTGTTTTACTTCTTTCATTTTCAGCAGACCTCATCAAGAATTGTTTGACCACCTGAGTCACTATTTTGAGCATTTTGTATTACAAACATGAGAATCAACGTCCTGCATAGGAGTTTATCCATTCGATTACCTGTCCCTTGGAAAGCACTGATCTCAGAAAATCATTATTCTGTGAATTAATTATGTCTTCTTTCTTCCAACCCATGAAAAAAAAAGTACAACCAACTCTTTTAGAGACTATAGTTAAAATATAGTAAATATCAGTAAATTTTACTTTACAATTTTACTCCCTGACCTCTCCTAATAAATATTTGTTGTTGAGTACCTCTGTTCTAAATGTATTTTAAATTAATTAGGTGCCATAAAAGATATTACTTTAACCATCTTAGCAATTGAAATGTTATATCTGCCCTTGGTGCAAATACTGTACAGTAACTCCTCACTTAAAGTCATCCCGGTTAACGTTGTTTCATTGTTACGTTGCCGATCAATTAGGGAACATGCTCGTTTAAAGTTGTGCAATGCTCCCTTATAACATTGTTTGGCAGCCATCTGCTTTGTCCACTGCTTGCAGAAAGAGCAGCCTGTTAGAGCTGGTGGAGGGGGCTTGGCACCAGGGTGGACCAGCAGCCCCCTATCAGCTCCCCGTTCCCCTAAGTTCCCTGTGCGGCAGCCACCCAGCAGGCTATCAATTGCCGGGCAGTTCAGCTGTTCCTCCCCCCACTGCCATGTGCTGCTCCTGCCCTCTGCCTTGGAGCTGCTCCCGGGAGCCTCCTGCTTGCTGTGCGGGGGGGGGAGGGGAGAAGAGGGTTGCTAATATCATGGTGTCCCCCTCCCCCCGCTCCTTTACCCTATCAAGCCATCTCCACAGAGCAGGGGGGGACACGACAGGGCTCAGGACTGAGGGAGCTTGCTGGCAGCAGCTGCTGTCTCAACTTACTGATCTACTTAAAAAGGCAATGTACTTAGAGTATTGTCAGCGTACTTAAAGGGGCAATGCATGTCTCTCTCTCTCACACACAAGGTGTGTGTCTCTGTCTCTCTCTGCCATGCTTTTTCCCCTCCCTTCATTCATGCTGCCTTGTAGAGTGAAAGGCTACATTAACAAGTGTTAACCCTTGAGGGCTCAGGCAAGTGCTAGTTCATCATTGAGCAGTAAGGCATTCCCTGGGAAATATCCCACCCTCTTCCACCCTTTGACTTCACCACCTCAACCAAGCTTAACAATCATCATTGCTATGTACAGTATTAAATTGTTTAAAACTTATGCTGTGTATATGTGTGTGTGTATATATATATATATATATATATATATATATAGTCTTTTGTCTGGCGAAAAAAATTTCCGTGGAACCTAACCTGCCCTATTTACATTAATTCTTATGGGGAAATTGGATTCGCTTAACATTGTTTCGCTTAAAGTAGCATTTTCCAGGAAGATAACTAAAACGTTAAGCAAGGAGTCACTGTATAGGCAATAGAAATGCAGGTTTCTCCATCCTAACCTGCTAACATGCCTCTTATCGGATATGGATGGAACAACTAGTTCTAGTTTATTTCCCTATAACCATTCATTCTTTGGCTTCTTGGCTGGTTGGTTGCCCATCAACAAGGGTTCCAGATCATGCCAGTTGTGATGTGAACAATTTGTAATGAGTCTGTGCACTGCAGACAAAAGAAGATTATGTAAACACAGTTTCACACAAACACATGGATCTTGGGAGCCAGGACTAGAACTCTCACACTTTTGAGTCAAAAACACAGGCCTTCACCACGTGAACTGAAGGAAAACTGCCTTTGCTTGCAGTCATAGCATTAGGGTCCATGTCCTCTCACTTAGTTCCTGTCACTAGAAGGCAATGTTACTCATTTATATACAGACTGTACAGTACAACATGTCCACTATGTATCAAGAACACAAAATCATTTTTAGTTTGATTTAATTCATAAAACTCTTTAGTTATTCATTCTGTGTTCTGGGTCCCCATCCTATAAATTAGGATACACACACAATAATAATTTAACAGTGTAATAGAAGGGACTGCTCATCTCATAATAAAATAAACTAACATAAACCATACTAAGCCCCTCAGACCCATTCCCTCCTGAAAAGCTGGGGGTAGGGGAGGGGGATGATGGGCTTTGCAGCATGTCCAGAAGGTCAACAAATCTGCACTCTAACAAAGCAAGGAGCAAGTTCCCAAATCAAGGATCCCTCATGAAAAATACCTTGTCCAGTAGCTCCCTCTTGCTAATACTAAGAGAGATCCTATTCACATATCTGTGACTAGGATACCTAGGCGCTATATAATATAAATAAATAATAATATTCTCATCCATGTCAATATAGAAAAATTGAACCATCAGCTGACTGTAAAATCTTTCAGTCATCATGAGGCGAATGGCTTCCTGACTGTTTACAAAGCACTTTATCCATCCACTCAGATCTCAGTTACCACCACTCTATTTTTAACTACATAGAGAACAGTCATTAATCTACAGAGGATAATCTTTCTCAGTGCTTTAAGCACTACTTCAGTCACTGGCATTCTACATTGGAGATATTTAGAGTTGTTTGTCTCACTTGTATTACAAAATTAATCTCAAGAATAACCAACTACTGATCAAAGGAAACAGATAAACTAATGCTATTTGAAAGAGTACAAATACTTTTTTTTAAAAAAGTGTCAGCACTACAGGCCTCTTCATTTTTTATAATGAAGTTTTATAAAGGAGGGTAATAGAAAATATATAATGAAAAATCCAGTGAAAAATCTTCAGGACCAGTAAAGAGCAGAGATGAGACCAAACCAGAAACACAGACTTATGTAACAATATATGTTTAGAGAGACTAGGTGGGTTTAGAGAGATAAGGTATGTGAAGTAATATCTTTTGTTGGCCCAATGAAAGATATTACCTCACCCATTTTGTCTCTCTAATATCCTGGGACCAAAACGGCTACAACAATAATGCATACAACATATGTTTAGGTCTTTAATAACTCCTGGAAATGCTACAATAGTTAACTCTGGAAGCTTGCAAATTCCTAACCCCAGACTACATATTTTTGCCAAATGTCACCTATTACTGTTAAACTTTGAATTTAGGAAGTTATTTGTCAAGTCTGAAATAAAACTGGCAGTTCCTAATCCTTCCTGGTGCATGCCATTGTGAATGCCAATGACTCTACTACTTGCTAATGTTTACTGACACCGCCTAGAGATTTTAGCTTAACTGTAGCCAGAATACACAAAATATGGTAAAACTGGCCACATCCGAGTTTGCTAACAGGCCTACCATATCTGCCCAAGTGCAAACACTTCTGAATGTACACTTTCAACACATTATAAACTAGATGCATAAGGTTCTCTCTGAGATGAAATTGGACTCTAAAGGCCTCCAGTGTCCGTCTGTTAATTTTGCTTTCTAATTAGTTCAGTGACTTTAAACCAATGGTAGAGGTGGACACAAAGTATTCCAGTTTCAGTTGTGTATAATATGCTCCTGTAATGTAGTGGAGCTTGCTTGCCTTTTTTGTTTCTTTGTTTGTTTGTTTGTTTAGTGCTGTAAGCCGTCCATTTTCTATGTGATCAATTATACACTGGTCTACAATTTTTGAGAAGTCGTCTGCTTCAGAGATAAAATGTGCTATTTATTATGTATTTTGATGTGCTGAATTCAAATATGACAATTAAAACAACTGATTGGCTACTGTTTCTAAGATATTTAAGTTTTTACATTTTATGTCTATGTATATTGTGTAGATAGTAGAGTTTTAATCATAAATTGTAGACCTAGATCTTTTCATGTGTTTATGGTGGCTTTACATGATAATATTTCACCTGTCCTGTTTATGTAACACTTTAAAAATCAGCAAAAGGGTTATATAAATAAAATTTATTATGAAACAAAAGGCAAAAATCTATTCTGTATTCAGTGTCTACTCGGCGCTTCTTGGCTTGTCTCTTGTATTCATTAAATGGAGCTGTGAGGTTGTGCAGTCTATATGGTTTTATAAAAACTTGATAATAAGTCAATATAATGTAACTGGGATAGTTTTAGAGAAAATACGGTAATAAGTGAATGTAACGTAACTGGGATATGCTTCATGCAAAAGGTCTCTTGTAATGTATCATTACAAAGCTTATAATCTACTGAGTATGATCATCTGATTTGTATAAATGTACCACTCTTGTATCTAAAACTAGAAATATAAAATGTAACTCTGAGGGCCTATTGTAATTATGTAAAGTGTGGGCCATTAATGATGGTTTGGAATCTTGATGACTCCCATTGTCTGCAGATGGCTGTTTACCTGTGAGTCTCCCTGTATATGTGTGTGCTGGCAAGTGAGTAATGAAGTCTTGCAGTGACATGTGATCATGTCACCTGAACTGGAATCCATTTTTAACCTGGTGCTTTTCCAGTGAGGGGGGGTGGAAACCCAGAGGGACAAAGGGTTCCCGCCTTATGCAAAAGATATATAAAGGGGTGGAACAGAAGAGAGAGAGAGAGAAGCCATCATGAAGAATCCCCTAGCTATCACCTGAGCTGCAACAAGAGCTGTACCAGGGGAAAGAATTGTGCCCAG
>NW_020664447.1:45065050-45093544 GCF_002925995.2 Terrapene triunguis
TTAGACCCCATTGGGAGTTGGGCATCTGAGTGCTAAAGACAAGCACATTTCTGGGAGCTGTTTTCAGGTAAACTTGCAGCTTTGGGACAAGTGAATCAGACCCTGGGTCTGTGTTGGAGCAGACTGGAGTGTCTCGCTCAGCAAGACAGGGTGCTGGAGTCCTGAGCTGCCAGGGAAAACAGAAGCAGGGGTAGTCTTGGCACATCAGGTGGTAGCTCCCAAGGGGGCTTCTGTGATCCAACCCGTCACAGGAGCATCTCTTGTCACTGTCCAGCAATAGTCTGCAAGCATTGATGGGCTCCATTTGCCCTGATAGCGTTTCTCCATTGTTGCAATGTCCTGGTGAACTCGCTCGCTGTGCTCGTCGCTCACTGCTCCGCAGTTCGGTGGAAAAAAATCTAGATGAGAGTGCAAAAAATGTATCTTTAGTGACATGTTGCAACCAAGGCTTTTGTATGCCTTGAGGAGGTTTTCCACCAACCACCTGTAGTTGTCTGCCTTGTTGTTTCCGAGAAACTTTATTGCCACTAACTGGAAGGCTTTCCATGCCGTCTTTTCCTTGCCACGCAGTGCATGGTCAAATGCATCATCTCGAAGAAGTTCACGAATCTGAGGACCAACAAAGACACCTTCCTTTATCTTAGCTTCACTTAACCTTGGAAATTTTCCACGGAGGTACTTGAAAGCTGCTTGTGTTTTGTCAATGGCCTTGACAAAGTTCTTCATCAGACCCAGCTTGATGTGTAAGAGTGGTAACAAAATCTTCCTTGATTCAACACGTGGTGGATGCTGAACACTTTTCCTCCAAGGCTCCAATGACTGTCGGAGTGGCCAGTCTTTCTTGATGTAGTGGGAATCTCTTGCACGACTATCCCATTCGCAGAGAAAACAGCAGTACTTTGTGTATCCAGTCTGCAGACCAAGCAAGAGAGCAACAACCTTCAAATCGCCACAAAGCTGCCACTGATGTTGGTCATAGTTTATCCACCTCAAAAGTTGTTTCATGTTGTCATAGGTTTCCTTCATATGGACTGCATGACCAACTGGAATTGATGGCAAAACATTGCCATTATACAGTAAAACAGCTTTAAGACTCGTCTTCGATGAATCAATGAACAGTCTCCACTCATCTGGATCGTGAACGATGTTGAGGGCTGCCATCACACCATCGATGTTGTTGCAGGCTACAAGATCACCTTCCATGAAGAAGAATGGGACAAGATCCTTTTGACGGTCACGGAACATGGAAACCCTAACATCACCTGCCAGGAGATTCCACTGCTGTAGTCTGGAGCCCAACAGCTCTGCCTTACTCTTGGGTAATTCCAAATCCCTGACAAGGTCATTCAGTTCACCTTGTGTTATGACGTGTGGTTCAGAGGAGGAGGATGGGAGAAAATGTGGGTCCTGTGACATTGATGGTTCAGGACCAGAAGTTTCATCCTCTTCCTCTTCCTCGTCTGACTCAAGTGAGAATGATTCTGATGCATCAGGAACTGGCAGTCCTTCTCCGTGGGGTACTGGGCGTATAGCTGATGGAATGTTTGGATAATGCACAGTCCACTTTTTCTTCTTTGACACACCTTTCCCAACTGGAGGCACCATGCAGAAGTAACAATTGCTGGTATGATCTGTTGGCTCTCTCCAAATCATTGGCACTGCAAAAGGCATAGATTTCCTTTTCCTGTTCAACCACTGGCGAAGATTTGTTGCGCAAGTGTTGCAGCATATGTATGGGGCCCACCTCTTGTCCTGATCTCCAATTTTGCAGCCAAAATAAAGGTGATAGGCTTTCTTAACCATAGTGGCTATACTGCGCTTTTGTGATGCAAAAGTCACTTCACCACAAACATAGCAGAAGTTATCTGCACTGTTCACACAAGAACGAGGCATCTCTGCTCACTTTGGCTAAACAGAAATGTGTCCCTTTGCAAAATCAAACACTGACAAATAAGAGAGCACGACACTGTCTGATTTCTAGAGCTGATCTAGGGCAATTTGTTCAGCAGAGTGATGTAAGCTTCGTTATGATTGCATCATCCATGACTTCTAGGAATAACACGATGCAATTCATATCATGTATGACGCAATACCAGCTTCAGATTGCATCATTCATTGTTTTGCCTAAAAAGCAAGTACTGTCCAAACCCAGTCACAGATTTATTCATAGATCCAGTCAAAGATGTATTTTAGTCATTTCTGGTTTAAATTGAGATCCCTACCCTTTATAACTCACTTATCCTCCGCCATTCCCAAGTCAAGGGTCGTATATACTGACCCAATAGCATATCTTGAAAACTAGAGCCAATCAACAATTTTAAGCATCATTTTCGTTCTCAGTGACCCAGAATTAGTAAAGTTTGACTACATTTATTTCAGAAGCATTTTGGCTGTAGAGCAGTGTTACATGTAATAATTGTTTACAAAAGGAAATAACTAAGTTCCCTTATTCAAGAAGTGGCTATACTGCATCAGCCATCAACAATTTATTAAAGATTTTTCTTATATTGTGTTTATGGAGCAATGACGCCCAGAGTACTTACACTAGCAACAAGAACTATACGTTTCCCGTGCACATTACTGTTGTGACCATGGGACTCATACTTACCTAAAATAAAGCAGAATATATAATTCATGCCTCCTATTAAAATATTTGTTAGAGAAGTGCAGAAACCTAGAACTGTCCATTCTTTTATAAAAACAAGAATCAAATCGGGCCAGTTTTTATTAATCTTACTTTCTGGCTTAGTCTCACATGGATTCACATCCCTGCATTTCATTTTGATTTTGAAGTTTAAATAAACACAATAAGTCAAAGCAAAGTTCTGTCCAAACTTGAAGATTTTTGACTGGTTTCAACTTGTAACCATTCAAAAATTCTATTTCATGCACAAGGTATCCACTCAAAGCTACCAATCAGTACAAGCTTGCTCTAAACTCGGTACAAGCTCACCCAAAACTCAGTCAAAGCTTGCTGAAATGTTTGCATACCGCAACAAACATTTGGGCAAATTTGACCCAAGTTGTGAGTTCCCTTAAAAGTTTCATCCTCAGAACATCATAACAAAGACAAAAATGTAGGTATATGGGACTGTAGAAATAGAATGAAGTTCCTTTATTATCTGAACCATGAAGATTTATATTCATTATAATTTTTCCCTATCTTCTGTAAGAGTGGATACTCTTGTTATCTTTTAAAATGTTGAACATTTTATTGAATTCTAATAATCCCTTGACCTCCAGGATATCCTGGGGCAATCACGGTAATTGTACATTGTGTAAAAAGGCAATTGCTGTTATGAATTTTAAATTAGCTGCCTATTAGTTTTCATTGTTTCATTAGTTTCATCCCCTTTGTTCTTTCATTATAATAATGGGTGATTAGGAAGAGCACAGTTTACCTGTTCTATACCTTTCATTTCATTGCTCCTCTCTAACATCCCTAACCTTTTTAATCTCTCTTCATACAGAAATCTTTTCATGCCACGAAGCATGCCTGTCTTTTGACTCTTTCATGGCATGAAATAAAACTTCTCCTCTGAAAAAGTATGCCCATTTCATGCCATTAGCAAACTTGTAGAACTCTCATTGACATCACTGGGAGTTCCATCCAGGGGCCAACAACAAGGCTTTAACAGTGTTGCCAACTCTCCTGATTTTGTCATGAGTTTTATGAGAATTATTGTTTTCCTTAAAGCCCCAGTTCCTAGAGTCAAATGGATATGTGATTATTTCAGCCTTCGTTCTTCTAGCCCTCATGGCTGCAGGGAAGCTTCCAAATGTGACCCCAGTGCATGCTAAAGGCTCAAAAAGCAGAAGGCAAATAAAAAGAACACCAAATCTATTATACAATCTCATGATTTAAAAGCCAATCTCATGATTTTGGTGAGTCTGACTCATGATTTTTTTTGAATATTTGGGGTTGGCAATGCTGGCCTTAATAGGTAAATTTCTCCTAGCTATTCATTTGTATAAAACAGGTTTCAGCGAAATCCACAACTGGCAAATGTAACATGCTAAATGTCCAGTAATTGCAAGTGATCTCTGTAAGTGCTGTTTGCAGGCACTTCACAATCCCCTCAGATGTTAATTCAACAACAATCTTTAAAAAATAGATTTACTCTTTAAAATGTTTGCTACATCTTTAGAATTCCATTTCTGAGAGCAGTTGAATTGAGGAAAATAAGACTGAAATGCTTAATACACTTATTAAATTATTTTATGGCATCCTCTAGTATTCTGCTCAGGCTGATTATAGATAAAAATGTTATTTATTGAGTGCAACTGACTGTAGTAAACTCTTAATGATAGCAGAAACTGTCTTAGCATTTGCTTGGCAAACCAAAATATTAGAGTGTTTGGGATTCTTTTGAAAGATCAATTTTTGCTTCAACAGAAAATATCTGGGAAGTGAATTAGCCTGAATATCATTAAGGAACATTTACTCAGGAGAGGGAGGGGGAGTTGGAATTTGGGTTACCAACTGTTAGCAAATGTATTAAGTGTTAAAAACATAAAAAAATATTGCTAAGTGCATTATGTCAGCAAAAATGGCAAGGTAATTTAGGGAAATATTTTCCTATGACAAATTTCCAGATTACCTGAACACTGTACTTTTCAAGCATAATCTGGATTTAAAGATATTTTTGGTTTGGGGGGTTTGATGGTTGAAATAGCAGCTTGTGATCATATATATCAAGTCTGACACAAAGAGATTGTGGTCTACTGTTTACAGCAGGTGTTAGTACATATTCAGGTCTCCTTAATTTAATTCTTATCTCTTCTATTGATTTACTGTGTGACGCTGGTAAAATAGTTCAATCTTACTGTGTCTCAGTTCACTCATCTATACAATAATTAATAAATACTTATCTGCATGATAGAGGTACTGTGAAAACTCAAATGGTAAAGGGCTATAAAATCCTCAAATAAAGGTATTATATAATTGCAAATATCATAAACAGGAGTTATATGAATTTAAAATAGCTTTGAAAACATTTTTTCCAGATTATTTTGACATTCATTTGATTTGTGCCCACTGACACATCAACACATGTACATAAATTTAAAACATAATATGCTTATATGGAAAAAAAAAAAAAAGCCTATGACAAACTGACAACCTACTCACACCAATCTCAGGTGAAAGCTTGTGGAGAGAGATGGGCTTTGCAATGTGACCTACAGATCAACAAACCCTTGTTCTAACAGACAAGTTGTGGAAATGAATTCCTAAATCAAGCATCATCCAGTAAGAACCCCCTCTACCAGTCCCAGACAACTGAATCTAGGTACCGTTAACTCAAGCACTGCTCTGAACCCCTACCACCATGTTGGCTCCATGATAGGATATAGTTCCAAACTCTTTACCATAGAGCTTTATAGATTGAAATCAGCACCTTGACTTGCACTTGAAAGTAAGCAAAAAGCTAGGTAAATTAATGAACTGGTGCATTATATTCCTTCTGGATAATACTGTTGTTCTGAACTAGCTTCCAGGTGGTCCTTAAGTGCATCTTCTCTTTGAGTTTCACAGTAAACTCTGCTTAGAGACTTCCATGATAAGCAACTGATTACTCTATACAGCAATGCTGAAACCATTATCAGCCAAAAACAAATCTAATCAAAGAATTAACTAGAGCTAGTCGGAACATTTTCAAGTAAATATAACTTTGTCAAAGCAAAACATTTCCTAGAGATGTATCAGTTTTGCTGAAAGACTCTCACAGCCTGGTGGTTAGGGCAGTAGCTCAGGATGTAGGAGAGCCAGGTTTAAGTCCCTACCTACACGGTCTGATGCAGAGTAATCTGAGATGAAAATCTCCGATCTGAATCAGGTCCAGCAGCGATTTGAATCTGGCTCCCCCAATACCCAGACCAGTGCTCTATTCCCAGCCCCCCAAACACACTTCTCAAATCCAAAAGCTCAGGTTTTGATTCAAAAATTGACATTTTGACACACAGGCCCTCCTACCTCTCCCTAAATTGAAAAGTTCAGGTTTCAATCCGAAAAATTGACATTTCAACACAATTCCATTTTCACAAAAACATTCTAATGTTTTTGTGTTTGTTTCAATACAGAACTAAAAAGATTTTTTTAAACCTCAAAAGCAACCAGAATTGTTGTCCTCTAGCATCTCTAGAAATAATCATTATGTGATACTCTATCATGAGTCTGGTGCATTATGTTTAGGTGTTCTCTGATTACTTTCTTTCTAACATAGTCTTTTACACAGAGCAGGGCCTCCACAAAACAAATGCAGTATAATCTAAATGTGTCTGACTAAGGATGTATTCTCAGTTACGGGATTAAAAAATGCAAATGCTCCACCTGATAATGCTGACTATTTTAACTACAGCCCAGGGGAAGTGAAAAGAAAGTACTATTCAGTACGTGATAATTGTTAAGTTCCTAGAGTCACCACTCATGACAGATGTATTTTTTTTAATTTTCTAATATTTTTATCCAGGAAAAAAAAAAGATTAACACCTGACTTCAATAGATAGTCTTTCTAAAACTGTGTTGATACAAGAAAATCCTTATTCAATAAGCCGGTTAGTAAGGTGAATATACAACATGGATTAGACTTAAAAAGCGGAGTCTTTTTACAATGCAGCTGCAGCATGGCTTATGGAACAAAACACTTTAGATATAAATTATATTCTTGTTACAACTGCATAACCAGCTTTGCCAAGATCTGGTAGCAGCTTCTGATTTTGAACAGAAGCCAATCAAATCAGAGCATTAGCATATTTAAAAATAGTTGGGGAGTATGTGTTTCCAACACACACACACACAGCATGGTGTACACAGTAGAAAATTAGTATAATCATAAGTAATAATAATGGCATCATAATGTAAATATTGAATTAATGCTTTATTTCATCATGGCTTTTCCAGAAAAACTCCACATTGTATATCATGGACATCCAGCAGAGATATTTTTACAAAGTCTCAAATTTTCTTAAAACTGTTCTATGCAGAGATTTCACCAATGGCAAATCAGAGCTAATTCCAAGGTCCCAGTAATATTCAATTCAGAATTTTTTAGAATTTAGGAAATTATCGAAAAACACCCAGTTATCAAAACATTGTTACAAGTCAACGGATGGCATTTCAAACGGCCAGGATGGCAAACACAACTTGGAGCTGAATAATACTGAGTTAATAATACTGTACGCACCAGAGCTAGCAAGCGTCTAGGGGTGGAATTCGCCACTTACCACTATGATAGGAAGGCTCTAGACGGAACTCTCTACTTCCCTCTACAGAAGAAAGAGGAAGCGTTCTAGAAAGCTTAATTTGCATAGTATAATTTTTCCTCAGTGCATTTTTGCCCAGTATTTTCTGTTGCATTGAGTTTGGTTGTTTTCTGTTTGGGGAAATTTTTATTAAATGGGTCATATAAGTTGTATTGCTGTAAAGGAGAAGGAATTGTGAGAATTATAGCCTGGGAAAAAGCAGGCTAAAAGACAATGAACTAAAGCTACAGAGCCCAAAACTCAAGGAGCTACAGAGAGAGTTGAAAGACTCTATTTGAGAGCAGAGTCTTGGTTTTTGGTCTTTTTGTGCATTGGGTTTCCCAGTAGGAAAATTGGAACCCTGTGAGGAGTGGACTCTACAGAACTGGTCAGGTGACAGACTAGCAGTAGAGCAGACTTGTTTGTGGGATCTGTCATGATAACTGCGCATACAAATTTACACCAGTTGTGAGTTCAACTGCAAAAAGTGAGTGTAAATTCATCAGATATCACAATAACCTACAAACAACAAATATTGATGTGAAAAGTTATGAAAGGGAGAGAGAAAGACTGAATTAGTTCAAACAAAAAGGCCTGTTGATATAATTGAAGGACTGTGTTAGGATCATGCAGGGTAAACAAGAAAAGTTTTAAACAAGAAATCAGTGAACAAAAATTTGTATTGGAAACTAGGCCTAATTGGTGGACCAAATAATGAGGGGATGGGCCATTCCAGCTACCACTTCCTTTGTAGGACCTTAAAGAAAGACTTTCAGGAGAAAAATACGCTACTGGAGCAAGCTTTTCCATCATGGCTGCCACCCTCACCATCTCCTGGGACCCCAAGCCTTTGTCATCATTGATTATGAGAGATATCCTGACCAGACCAGACTAGAGAAAGGGACCCAAATGACATCACCATCTTTATTAGGTCCATCTGAATCCTGAACATCACCTGGGATGAAACAGGAATGGACTTTAACAGCAACAACAACAATAACTCCAACCTATCTCAACTACTTTCTCTTTTCCCTAAATGGACAGTTATTATCATCTTTGATACCATCTAAAAGACTGTCAAACTATGGGGTTTGCCTTCTATAAACTCTCTCCGGCTAAAGGGAACAAGAGATGTTGTTAGAATGAAAGTGTCATTTAATACTTAACATTTAAAATGCTTTAACTGTTTTTTGCTTCTTTTTTGGTTTTTAATAAAAGGTTAAAAGGATGTTTAATGGTGTGTTTGCCATGGTACTAAGCAGGCTGAGGTTTCTGTTTACCAAACACTGAATATTGGTTAGCACTGTTTAATGTTATACAGTGACTGGATTATATTAATATCTTTGGCCCATAGATTTCATCTAAATTAAAACAACAGACCCTACTGAAGGCAGCAGAGTGGAGTGGAACAGAACTTGGTGCCGCTGCACTGAATAGACCAAAGTAGAAATGTAGGAACAGCCTAGCAACTACTTGACCATCACTGGATCTAACTGGATTCATGAGCAAAGTTTAGGTGAGTGAAGGTTGATTTAATGGCCCTTAATCAGTGGTGCAGTTCACTGAGACAGTGGGGTGGGCCATACCCCACATACACCATTTGGGGCTTGCTAATCCATATTTTTGCTGTGTTTTCCCAAATAAAGGGTTGTGATGGTTTCATATTACTGAGGAATCCCATGTGCTTGCAAGGGGGAAGAAACAGCAGGAAAAGTGATGAGGGAGGTTAGAGTTCAATTTCCTAAAGCTGGAAAAGGGAGCACAGCCCTGAGTGGGTGCTTGAGTCATACATCTCCCTTTACTTTCGCAAGGGCCCCTGAGACTCACTGAACTAGTCATTCTTGCTGCTGTCTATATTTCAAGAAAAGGTTACAATACATTTCGGACCAACCATGCAATAATGGGGCAATTTCACTCCTGCATATGATCGTGGTGTGCAGGATGTTTAATTTGTACAAGGGCCGATTAAGACAGGACACAGGGATCCATGACCTCGGTCCGAAGGGACCCATGCACGCATAAAGTTGGGAACCAATTATCAGTGAAGGGGAGGCCACTGTGGATGAGAAGGCCAAGAGGTACCATTATCCAGCTATAAGCACCTTGGGAAGGGGGTCAACCCTTTGATTTGTTGTTTGGATTGGATCCAAAAACTGTGTAATCTTAATCCGCCACTGGTTAAAGCTAATTACTGCAAACAGATTGTTACCAGCTATTTTAGGGAACCAAATTATAAACTCATCAATTAGAAGCAAGAAACAATTGCCCTAGGAAGCAATTAGAAATCAGTACTACAGAGTATTGTTGTTCAGTGCTCACCCACTTGTGTCTCTGATTAAGAGGTGGCTCACTCTTGCATAGCTGTGACTTCTGCACATGTTCTTTTATGAACTTTTGACCATGTATTGTCAGTTGTTAAGCCAGTTAAATCAGTCCAGAGTTACTATAAATTCTACACATATCAAGCAACTTCAGTGAAAAACTGTAAATTGTCATTAATCTTCATATTAAACAAGGTTACACTTAACAAAGAAGAAAAAGTGTTAGTCTAGGTCTGATTGGACTCTAGTTTGTAGGGATATTAAAGAAGGTACTAACAGTGATTCCCCCAAGTGACAGTGACCCCCTCATAATTTAGCCCCCACACTTTAAAATCCAACAGTTTCACCAAGTACAAAAATCTCTTGGGTCTTCTGTTAAAACTTGTAAGCTACTGTCTGTAAAAACCATTGATTATATCTATCCTGTGAAAGATACTTTACTACTATGTAAAACTTACAAACAAGTAAACTGACTTTGTTCTTGAAGTAATTGATACAATGTAAACAAACACTGTAAGCTGTTAAGTGACTTTCACTTCATTCAACGGCTCCTAGGACAGACCCCCCACCCTCTGTGATTAAAGGGCCGGGAGTCTCAAATGAATTAGCACACACCCCGAAAGTGGTGGAGACAGTAAATTAAAATATGGTTAAGGTATGGAATGTATGCTGATGAATGCTTGATATACATGGATGGTTAGGGAGGTGCCAGCCTAGAAAGAAAGTATCCATCGGCCGAAGAATGTGTCAAGTGGATGACCAGAAAACCCCCGGAGGGTAAACTGGGATCCACCCCATCACCTGGAAAGATGAGAAACACAAACTTTGGACAATGTGGAGCCACCAGGAATGTGCCACTTTGGACAGGAATGTGTGCCATCTGCTGATTGAGTCAGCAACAGCAGGATGAAACAGCTCCCATAGACTAACATAGGAATTAATTCCTATAAAAATGGACTCTAAAGACTGATGACTTTGAGTCTCTCTGCCAGCCTCCAGGAGCATCAGATGCATCTGACACAGACTCTGCTCCATCCTCATGACCAAGCTACCTGGCCAGTAACTTGGCATGAGCAACTTCTAGGCTGGTAACTATAACACCTATACAGAACTTGAATGAATGATTGTGTGAATGAATCTATCTATCTATCTATATATATATGTGTGTGTATAAGGAATAAGTAGTGATACAACGTTGTTTACTTTTATCTTTTGCTTTATCATTATATTTACAATAAATGTGGCATCTTTGCCTTATCCCTCTTAATAAGATCCTGCTGGTTTTTATTCTATTGGTATAACAAGTTCTCATTGGAATCATACTCTGATATCTTCCATTCTCTCAGACTCATACACGGAAAAGGGCAGTAAGTCCTTGTAAATTCAACTCTGTCATCAGGGAAATTGGGAACTTGGAAAATATCACAGTGGCTAAGAAAACAGAACTATTAAGACACCTCATCAATTTTATGAACCAAATCATTTTTTCTGTGATTAATGGTGCATGTTCAAGCATCCAAATGTACTTTACAGAAATTGGTACACACACTGTGATATTAGTAAGTGTACCTATTTGGAGAGCTCTTTAGTAAGATAGTTTGACTCAGGTGGACAAGAAGTAGTTGATGGGAGAGAGAAGTCCAAGCCACAAAGCTCCATTGGGCTAAAATCTATACTGAAGCATTGATGAGGCATTTTTGAACAGGTTCTCATATCCTCCTTCCAAGAGGGCAACAAAAGCCCACGAAACAATGAGTAGAAAATATGTTTAAGGGGTGAGAAGCAAGATGTGGTAAAACTGCACTTGAAATATTTTAGTTATACTATAAAATAAGCTGAAACTCTGTTTAATTAATGTGTCCTGATTAGGCAAAGTGAATTATGTGGATATAGGGATAATGCACATTTTGAAGGGTTGCAGTGTTCCTAGAAAGGAACTCCTTTTTTTAATATGTGTTGCTTTTATACAAGGAATAATGCACCTTCCTTATCCTAGTTGGGTAATAAATCAACTGTGTTAGTCTTTCAAGGTTCTGGTGCTAATGATGACCAGCGTCAGCTGTTTCAGCCCCTACTGGTTCTGCAGATCAGCTATGATACATACAATCTGTACTTGGCTCCAGCTGGAAACAGGGAAGTTATATAACTAGGGCTGCAATTCTAGTAATTCATCAACAGCAAATCTAATTTGTCCAGCACAGAGCCCCACAGCAAGCCAGGCATTACTTCTAGAAATGAAATTCAGGTCTGAGATTTTTACAGGATAAGAAAATCTGAGTTAAACACCCACATGAACCATTTCCCCTCACATTCCTGTCTATTAATGGATGCAAGTAGCTATGGAAGAAGTTCTCTGTTCAGGCAAGTATACATTCAAGATTTCTGTTATAGGAAGAGTGACAGCCCCCGCCCCAAATCCAAAGGTAAAAACAGTGTATGGAGACCCTGAACTTTTACTAACTCTTTTTTCTGTCATCTTCATCCAACTCTTCTGATGTTATTGGAGATTGTGTTTAGAGATGGTTATGGGCACTGCTGGAATAATGCCCACCCCTCAACACCAGGATTTTTAAAAGAGAGATAAATAGCACTTTCAGATTTTGGAAAGAGATAAGAGGACCTACGCAAATATGCAATGTACAAAATGAAAAGCTAACCATACCTATTGCATGTACTAGTCTTCACCACTTACTTCAGCATAGCGCCTCACATGATTTAGATCTGGGGTAGGCAACCTATGGCATGCATGCCAAAGGCAGCAAACGAGCTGATTTTCAGTGGCACTCACACTGGTTGGGTCCTGGCCACCGGTCCGGGGGCCTCTGCATTTTAATTTAATTTTAAATGAAGCTTCTTAAACATTTTAAAAACCTTATTTACTTTACATACAACAATAGTTTAGTTATATATTATAGATTTATAGAAAGAGACCTTCTAAAAACTTTAAAATGTATTACTGGCATGCGAAACCTTAAATTAGAGTGGATAAATGAAGACTCGGCACACCACTTCTGAAAGGTTGCCGACCCCTGATTTAGATTCTCATATGAGAAACACCACTTCAGACAAAATACAGATATCTAGCATATTTTGTGGAGAAATTGATAGTAGATGGTTCTGTCTACCTTCCCGGACACAGTAAGGTATTAGAAGGAAAGGATAATGAGACTGTGTTATCTTAAAAGGTGAGTCCACTAGAAAGGCTTGCTGGGAAAAAATTCTAATAGAAAGACAGCCTTACCACGGGAAGAATTAGTAGGCACTAGAAAGTCACCAAGGAAAGGGATTTCTTCTGTGTTTCACATACCAACGCTAAATCACACAGTGAAAGATCCCTGCTAGAAGTTGACTTCTTGAGTCTCCGGTTTGAGACACCAACTGTTTCACTCAACTCTGTGGGCATGAATTTACACACAGACATCAGCTTCTCTTCCCTCCCCCAACAAAGACTATCTGGACCCTCCTACAAAAACAGACTAGCCTGACTCCCCACTTTAGACACACAGGGGGTATGCGTACAGTGCAATTAAAAACCTGTGGCTGGCCTGTGTCAGCTGACTCAGGCTAAGCTGCTGTTTAATTGTGGTGTACCTGCTCAGGTTCAGGCTGCAGCCAAGCTCTGGGACCCTCCCACCTTGCAAGGTCATAAAGCCCAGCCTCCAGCCCAAGCCCAACCATCTACATCACAATTAAACAGCCCATTAGCCTGAGCCCCAGTCAGTTGGCATGGGGCAGCCATGGGTTTTTAATTACAATGTACACATGTCTTAAAGACCCATTCCCCACCCTAAATGGCTTATGGGTTGGTTAAAACCTCATTAAAACATTAGGGTGTGGGTGTGCTCTTCACGTAAGACACAGTTAAAGGCCCCCCATGCCCCAACAAATAAAGCATAATGGAGTCTGCCCAGAAACTAGCACCCTGTGAATGGACATTCCACTGGGTACTCATTGGAGCAGGTGTGTTTGTGTGTATAGAAAAGACTAGCTGGGGGGCAGAGTCAGAGGCAAAGAAAGAAAGCCAAGCAGCAGCTTGGAAGCACAACATGGCCCTGGGAGAAGCCTAGAGAGAGGTTCTGGTACAGAGTGGTGGCTGAACATAATCCTATATGCTAGAGAGTCCAAATTCCATTAGAAGTCTTTATAAAGGATTGCAAGTTCCCTAACTCATACTATATGAAATATAAATTTCTCATATTCAGGAGAGTTAATGGAGAAAAAAATCTCAATATCCTTCCCTCAGTAGATGGTTTATGACCAAACATCATAACAAGCAATAACATCTCTGCTTCACCTCAGGCCACTAGCTAGTAAACCAACCATTAAGTGCAATACTTGAGAAATGCCTTGGATATAACTATTGTGCTAAAAAAGTGAACTTTCATCAGCCTATCAAAAAACTGAGCTTTTATCCAATAAACAGATTATAAAACTAGTTCTAACTAAAAGCTGTTGAAAGAGCAGTGTGTTAATCCTTCACTTTGATTGTCTGCCAATGCATAACTTTTCTCTTAATTTAACATTAATCAATACTGTGGTCTTTCTTGGGACCAAACTTCAAAAATATGCAGCTAATTGTGACAGCCTCTTTTTTTTAAATTGCCTTTTTCAGTTTAGTAGCAATAACAATGAAAGGCACACTATAAAAATACCTCAGCTTCAGATATTCATGGTCATAAATTCTAAAGCAGAGGTAAAGAGTTGCATTTACTGCTTCATAAGGCACAACATTCCCATGTAGCAGTTATTTCTAAGATACAAAATATTTTCCCTGTTTGATGGCTTTTGCATAAGTGTCAGACACAGATTTTTGTAAAGCTCTTCTATGAAGAGAAGAATTCCAAAGAAACGTAGAGGAAATGTTGTTAGAGCAGTGGACTGGGAGTCAGCCAAGGCATTTACCACCACTCTGTGCCTCAGTTTAGCCATATAAAAAGCAAAGAAAATAGAGATGTAAAAGACATATTAAGGGCCGAATCTGCTCTCCTTATTCCCATGAGTAATCACAATAAATTCAGTGCAACTACTCAGGTGTTCAAGATGAGCAGGATTTGGCTCTTGGTTATCTCATTCTATGTCTGCAAATGCAGGATTGTTCCCTAAATAATATTTGTTAGTGCTTTGTCCTCTCTAGTCCTATTTCAAGTGATGAGGTGTCCTCTACTTTCCTTGGGGGGAAATGGGTATTATAATAACACTTACCTAACTTTCAGGGTGTTCTGAGGCCTAATATTTAGAAAGATCTCACTGAGATCTTCGGATAAAAGGTGCTATGTTAGTAAATTACATTATTATAGAACTAGTTCTACCTGTACAATTACATAAATTAATATCTGTATCATAATTAGAGGCTATGAAATTAAACATTTCCAGGCAAAAGTAGTTGCACCCACTGAAAGAAAAGCTAAAATGTTTTCCTCACACTGTGTCACTTTAAAAATAAGTTAGGTACTTTTCACTGTAAATTGAATGATTCAATATTTATTTAACAAGCATAGAGGGAGAAGTTTGTGGAAAGGGGTGGGAAATGGACCAGCTACTATATATCCCTACAGCTCCTTGGGAAGCATATGACAAGGGGACAGATATCACCAATGACTAGGTCAAGAACATGCCATGAAAAACCTGAGAATTAAGTAGAAGTCAGCTGCTTCCTGAAGTAATTAGTCAATTGTTTGGATTCTTTTGATGAGCAGGTATTCAAGTTGAAGTTTAGATCTATTGCTATATAGTCGATTGTGAAAACTAAGCTTAAAATAAAAAATACAGGAACTAACATATTCACCACTACCCATAGTAGCCTACAAATTATCTACATCTAACAGGCCCTAAATTACTAATTCCCTATCTGATGGCCTGATCCTGCACCACTGAAGGCAATGGAAATTTTGCTATAGACTTCAATGGGAGAAGGATTGAGCCCTGAATTTGAGGGAGGTCTTTATTACCTAACCTATAAACACAACAGCATGTTTATCATTAAAAAAATCTAACATTGTGGCTCAAAACAAATGGTGATTTAACTTTTTTTCTTTTTTATAGCTGTGAGAATTTTTTCAGACAAAACACTTTTCATGGTTGAAAAAAGTAAAAAAAAAAATCAGCAGTATCAAAATGGTTCATAATGTATCATGATATAAGAACTAGGGGCCACCAAATGAAATTAATGGGCAGCAGGTTTAAAACAAATAAAAGGAAGTTCTTCTTCACACAGCGCACAGTCAACTTGTGGAACTCCTTGCCTGAAGAGGTTGTGACGGCTAGGACTATAACAGGGTTTAAAAGAGAAATGTACATTCATGGAGGTTAAGTCCATTAATGGCTGTTAGCTAGAATGGGTAAGGAATGGTGTCCTCTGTTTGTCGGAGGGTGGTGATGGATGGCAGGAGAGAGATCACTTGATCATTACCTGTTAGGTTCACTCCCTCTGGGGCACCTGGCATTGGCCACTGTCGGTAGACAGGATACAGGGCTGGATGGACCTTTGGTCTGACCCAGTATGGCCATTCTTATGTTCTTATGTTCATTTTGACATTTCCAAAATAAAATGTTTCAATTTTGGGGGCTACATTAACTAGTGGATTTAGGCACCATTTACTAAATGGGGTGGTTCCCCCCCCCTTAAACTAAATAGTCCAGTGGTTAAGGCACTCACCTGGAATGGGGGAGATACAGGTCACTCTAAAGCAGGAACTTGAACCAAGGTCTACTTCTCTCTAGCTGGCTGCCCTGGTCAACAGGCTACTGGCTATTTAGGAGTGGGTTTTAATCTCTCCAGTGGAAGCTGTTCCACTTTGTATAGATCAATAATCATTGAGCCAGAGAGAGAGAGAGGGAGGGAGAGCACAAATGACATTGTAGCCTGGTGGTTACGCAATTCACCTGGGGGTGGGAGACACCTGGACTGCAGTCCTTGCCTAATGTTATTTAGACACTGGACTATTAGGTCTAAGGTGGGGCACCCACCTCCTCTTTGGTTTTGTGAATGTTGCCTAAATCCCTTTGTTAATTTAGCCCTTTGTTTCCAAATTTCCTTTGCTTTTATTAGTAAAATAGTTAAAAATACCCCAAATCAAAACAAAACATTTTGTTCAACCCAAAACAATTGTCTCCAACTTTTGAGATACCAAAAATTTAGAAAAAATTTAGTTTCAGGTTGAGCCTATATGAACTTTTTTCAATTTTTCTGAATTGCCAGCAAACCAAAAGATCAGTTATTTTCACAGCTCTAATTCTGTTATCATTCTTACTATAACTCTTCTTCGTCAGTAAGTGACTAGGACAACAGTGACAGGGCCAAATTCTGCTTTCAGCAACACCAATGAAAATCCAGAGTAACTCCATGAAGTCTGTGGCCCAGAACACTTCCTCCTATGAGTTGCATGGTGGAAGGAGGCTTTGGGGGAGAAATCTTCACAAGCATCCTCTCAAGGAGATCCTCCATTAATCCCACTGCCACTCCTGCTGAAAACACTGCAGGACCTGCTCCCAAGCCTGGCTGATCCAGGGCATCCCAGGATCTGAGTAGAGGATCTGTGCCTCCACATCACCTCTGGCTCAGAGCCTGGCAGCAACCACTGGCTTCCTAGAAGGGCCACCTCCTGACCACAGCTGCTCCTGGGACCCCTAGGGTGAGGTTCTCCAAAAAGATTATACAAGATGGGGTTATATTGTAGTATTGGGGATTCTCCACAGGAAAATGAGAATAATGTACATCCACCCTCAGGCTATCCTTGGCCCACCCACTATGGATACTGGACCATAGAGGCTTTGGTGGGATCCAAAGGGAAAGTGCCATGGACTGCCAAGCCTCTCTTTCACAAGGTAGGGGGGAAAGTCCACATATAGATGGTCCTTTGCATGTGGGGGCAAAAGTGGAGTTACTTAGGATTTATACTGGAGATACTGAGAGAAGAATTTGGCACACAGAATGTTCAGATAGGTAATAGGATGGATAAAATCTTTAGGCTCTTGATATTGTATGCAGAATTTCAATTAAGCATTTGGCACTAAAATTTATGTTTATTCCAACATAGTTTATAGGTTATATATAGCCTGGCTTTAATTTTTTAAAAGATAAGGTGTGGAGGATATGTCTAGAATTTTCAGAAGAAAAATACTAATTAAAAGTACAATTAACTTAGGACTGGTTTGGATTCTCAGATGAAAAAAAAAAGTATGTTTGAGCATCTGGGCCAAATTTTGCCATCAGTTAAATCTATTGAACCCTATTGACATTACTGTCCTGAAATCTTTTTGAAAGTCCTTATTAGTGACCACAGAAATCCTTGCAATTTGTGGGGCCAATCCACAAACCTTTACTTAGGAATTGCAGGATCAGACTCTAAATCTCAAATGGAACTCTTCACTACCTAGCTAAAAACGGACAGAAATACGTGTAATTGTATCACCTTTACACTTGTCTAGTTTTTCTATGAAGCCCCCATGGTAGACTACTGTCAGATGCAGACTACTTGACAAGATGGATTAGCTGTTCTAGTATGGCAATTCCTATCAAAGTAAAGTCATTATGAGCCAGCTCTGAACACTACATATACACACACTGTATTTAGTCCAAATTTATACCTTTCCTGGAGTTTGATTTATTGATAACTCAGATAATCCAACAAATCTGAGCCTAAGCTTTCTCCCCAAACTTTCCCTAGAATATTCCCTGCAGGTGTCCTCTATTCCAGACTCTAACTCCTTCAGAGAGATACACTCCAACCCATCATATCTTGGTTGATGTTAACAAGATGCTCCTGCTACTGCAACACAACAGTAGTAACTCGGCATCGTTAGACAGGGTTTTAGCATACATCTGCTTAGAGTTGCTCAACAGAGGAGCCTTGCATTTCTATGCAGATGCTAGAAACTGCAAACTTGCTAGTCATTTAACTCTATTATTTACTTAGTCTAATCTAAACAAATAATTTTCCAAAGTCAGACTATAAAGTCTAGCCACAGCTTAATTTACATGTTCTAAAAGAAATTTTTGATAATTTTGTCTTAAATCAGCAATTACAGACTGAGGTACCCTGTGCCTCTTATGGTTATTCTTGATTTCTCTGAAGACAGACAGACAGACAGACATGACCGGAACAAATTAGTTTAGAACAAAAAAAATCCCAACGTTTGAAATACAATTTCTTGTAAAATATGAATTTATTTTATGGATGTGTAAATTCATGGATGGGAAAACAATACAAAAAATAAAATGAAAGTCTAGCAATTGAGAAGACTGGATAGTTAACATTCTGTGGTTGCTCCACCCTGTCCTACATAAATGTTAAAATGAACAGTAGCAGGAAGACTTATATGCTTTTAGAACAATTTCTTCTTGTTTACTATTGAAGTAGGCTAAAGTGACTCATGTCTCTATGGAAAGTGAGAACTCTGTGCTCACAAAAGGATGTTTTGATACCATCTGAGGAGTTTTAAGTGAATAACAAAACGATACCTCTGCTATTAATTTAAATTAAAAATATTATCACCTATAAAAATGTCACTAAATATATAATTTCTTAGGATTCTCTGTTTCATGCTGATATGCTAGGAGATGAGGTCTGTTTTACTTCAGAACATTTCAAGAAGCAGGTATTGTAAACCTAAACGGAGAACATAATATTATTTCTCTCTCAGAAATTTCCAAACTAGATCATTTTCCAAAGATATAAAAATGATATGTAGCACTTTTGAAAATCCTGCCCTTATGATTTAAGTTTTATTATAAAAACCTCTCAAACTATTTTAATATATATATGTATATATAAAAACAAACTCATGCTCAGAGTTCCTAACATTTTCCAAAGTACTCAGTGTTGACCTATTTCTGCTCTCACTGAAGTCCATGGGAGTTTTATGATTATCGTAAATGGAGCAGAGTTAAGACAATGCTGAGTGATTTGGAAAATCTCTCCAAAATTAAATTTTAAAATTTGATTACATCCAAATGTGTTTATGTAGGTATTGTATATTCTAATGTGTATAAACAGTAGACATTTACTCAGTTTTAAACAAATGTTCTGTTTTGCTCATCATGTATTTGTTTCAATAAATTATCAGTCAACTGATGAACAGTGCATATTGTAATGAATACAGATCCCAGTACATATTTCCCTATTTACACAATAGGATGCCTATTATCTACAAGTATATTAAATGATTGTATTTCATCAAAAGAGATTTACACACACCATACAGGATTCTATTCCATCCTTTAGCCTTTATGTAGGGCCAAATACTGGTTTCTCATACAAAATCCAGGCAACACCCTTACACAAGGAACAAATAGCCCCCCTTGGCTGAATTAGAAGCAGCAGTAGAAGAAAACTCTCCTTTCCTGTGAGAATCAAAGGGGAAGTAGAAATCCTCCTTCCTGTGAATAAGAACCCTTCATAAAATAAACTATCGGGGGGGGGGAACATCTTTCCCCCACCCACCTAAGGGGAAAGCTGCCAGGAGAGAACCCAGGTGCTGGAACTAGGGGTGCTGCCACACCCCTTGCTTTAAAGTACTTCCATCATATACAGGGTTTACGTTTGTTTCAATGGCAGTCAGCACCCCCACTATAAAAATTGTTCCTGCACCCCTGAGAGAATGAATTTGTCCCTGTGAGAGAGAAAAACAGCTTCACAAAAGAAGAAAAAGCCCTCTGACCTTTCATGAAGGTCATAATGAAGTGGCAGAGCAAGAAGGTTTCACTGCTTTTAAAAGGACAGCAACATAAAACCCCTTCCTGCCTGTGTTTTGTAGATCCCATCACAGTCATTTTATTCCAGTCCTTTATGACTTGGCAGAGAGCTATAATTACAGAAAACTGTGTGAGGAGTTGAAATGGAGTATCAGCTATTATGACCCAGCAAACCCACCAGAAGAGCATTGCCCATAACTTAGAATCAGTGAGGACTCTTGGCATACTTCTGTAAATGGAAGAGGATACATTACCACTAAGGGTCACAGAGGCCACCAAGCTGGTGAGCCACCATCAGGGAAGAGGTAAAGTACCTATCACAATTTGAGGTAATTATTGGACAGGAGGAATGGCCACCAGAATGGACTGGGGATGTCTGCAGCCATGAGTCAAGGAAACCCTTGGGCTACCATTAGTTGGACTGGCCACCGAGGAGGTGTGACTACATGTAGCCACAAGTTAAGGAAGTGGCAACTGCAGGAGGAGGAGGAGTAGCCAGCAGCAGGTAGGGAGTTTGTCACAACACAGTATTCCCACTAAGATTTTTAAATGAATGGAAATACTAATAGCCACATAAAATTATGTGAAGTATCAATGTTAGACAAATTGAATGGGAACAGAATGTTGATTCTTTCCCAGTGTTTATTCTCTTTTCCTCTATGGGTTTGACAGAGATGCTTGTTAAGTCATTAACAGCAGTGTTTGTTACGTAACAATACACCTCAATATGAAAAGGATTTATAGGACTACAGCTCATTATAGTATTATTGTGTTTACAACAAAAGGCAGTAGCTGGACAGTTATGTTTCCTAGAATTTTAGTAAGAGTCTAACTGAAAGCTGAATTGTCCTCTTTGGTCATTTTGACCAGTCACTTCTTGTTTGGAAAATAATTTACATCATAGTGCATTTGAGGTTCTTTGCTATAATTTTAGCCTTAAAGCCTGTATTTAACATTTCTGAGAAGAGTTACTGGAGGTTTATTTGTAATACAAAACATCCTTTGGATTAGCCAACATTTAAATAGGTAAAACAAGCCTTCTATTGACTTGTATTATTATTAATACAAACTATTTAGACACATGAAATCCAAATGAAATCCTAAGTGAATCAGAGTGTTACAAATTGGCCAAGTTTAACAACAGCTTTCATGACTTCTTTTCAAAACTGGTTGTAGTCATATTTAGCACTGTTTTGATTTCTGTCTTGCACAAATTTAACTTCCTTAGGGATTTTTGCAAATGTCAAAAAATGACAAAAGGAACAGCATTATAGATATGCTCTTCCATCAAGAATTAGCTCTTCAGATATCCCATGTTATGTTCATGCAGTGTTCATCTGATTCTATCATATGTTTGCTTGTTGTTTTGCACAAGCAGTACACCTAGTTATAGAAGGAGTAGCCAAAGTGTGGCCTCTTGGCCAGTGCAGCCATGGAGTTCCATAGCACAGCCTTGGCTAGCCCTCATTTTAAAAGAGAAACATGAAAAGAGAAGGGGGGACATAACTGAGAGAAGTAATAAAGGAGGAAGACTGAGGAGAAAGAAAAAGGAAAGAAAACTAGAAACACTCTGGCAGTCAAGAGAAGTAAAAATCACTACCTGTCTTTTGGTAAAACCTTCACAAAACCCTGTAAAAATGATTCCCTGTACTTGTATATTATTCCTATTATTTCATATATTATTGGTGTACATGTTTGTTTCATAATAAAAGCTCGTTTCAAAAAATGTATTTTAGTACACCTCTACCCCGATATAATGCTGTCCTCGGGAGCCAAACAATCTTACCGCGTTATAGGTGAAACCACATTATATTGAACTTGCTTTGATCCGCCGGAGCACGCAGCCCCGCCCCCCCGGAGCGCTGCTTTACCGCATTATATCCGAATTCATGTTATATCGGGTCGCATTATATCGGGGTAGAGGTGTATTGATTTTTATTGTAATTCAGAACTACTACCTAGAGTGTTACTGTTCTAAACTTTTAATGCTATTGACATTTAGGGTATCTCAATTTACTGACAGTTATTTTTTAATTTGTGATCATCTGTAAATTGTTTAATGAAAATGAATAGACTAGTTGCTTGTGCTTTGAAAATTGAAATCTAATGCTGAATGGTACCTAAATAATAAAAGCCACTTGTATCAAAATGGAGCACTTCATGCTGAGACGTATGGTCTCCACAGGCCAAGACTTGCTATTAAAGATAAAAGTGGCTGCAACCTGCTCCACTTCATGAAATGCAGGTGCAACTGTGAGTTTACTGACCCATTGCCAAAGTGGATATATTTTTAATGCCGTTGGATTGTAAAAAAACCTTCATCGCATTCAGCACATCAAGTTAGGTGGCTGAGTACATCCTTTCTGTACTATAATCAAAAGAATTGACAATGTTCACAAAGGCAGGGAGAAAAAACACAGTGGCTAAGTGCTAATACAATAAACATCCCAGATTACAAGATGCAGACAATTATAGTATAATGAAAAGTGGTTGACGCGGGATAAAACAAAATAGAAAGCAAAGTAATAGTTTTTAATTATACTTATATAGAGGTAGTATGAAAGCTGCCCTATCTGATAAGGCAAGCAGAGCAGGCAATCCAGTATTGTGCCTCTGACAATACTAGAGGCTTTAGAGGAAGATGCAAGAAATTAAGTAGTGGACAATTATGGAATCACCTAACCAAAAGAGAAAGGTAAGAGAGCTGTAACCAGCCCTGGAACAATGACAATCCCCTCCCCTTTTTGCCACTTGAAAAACAGACCATTAATATCTACTCTTTTCTATCTCTCTCATAAGCAGTTTCTGATCCATGACAAAACCTCTAACCCAATGATTTTAGTTGACTATATAATCTCTTGTGAGGGACTGCGTCAAAGACTTTTTGGAATTCCAAATATATATCAACCAATCCTCTGTTATTGACTTGTTGACATGTTCAAAGAATTCTAGTAGAACAGGGAAGCGCAGTTTTCCTTTATATGTGAGTAGTATATGGTTTATGATGATTTAAGCTGTTAAAACCCCCAAGCTAGAGGAAAAGGAGTGGAGAGCCGGGAGCAGCTTCTCCGGAGAAACACTGTTATCAGCAGAGCATTCAGCAGAGCAGTGGAACAAAGGCAGGAGCTCTGCAGGTTGTGTCCAACAGATCTGGGCTCCTCTTGAGAGAGGTGATGAACTGCAAACAAGTCCCAAGCATGTGGCGGTCTATTGTAGGTTTAACCCTGCTTGCTGGGAGCCTTTGGCAAACAGATAAATCTTAGGGTATGTCTACACCCAGCCGCTAGTTCGGCGGCTGGCAATCGAAGTTCTGGGTTCGACTTATCGCGTCTTGTCTGGACGCGATAAGTCGAACCCGGAAGTGCTCGCCATCGACTTCGGTACTCCAGCTAGACGAGAGGAGTACCGCGGAGTCGACGGGGGGGCCTGCCTGCCGCGTGTGGACCGAGGTAAGATCGAACTAAGGTACTTCGAACTTCAGCTACGTTATTCACGTAGCTGAAGTTGCGTACCTTGGTTCGATTTGGGGGTTGAGTGTAGACCAAGCCTTAGGAAGAAGCTATTTTAAGTCACTTTAATCAGCCGCTGGTCACGGAGACACAGAGCAGAGTGTCTTGGAGGTAACAATTGTAGCTAAACTTGTTACGTTAACACAGGTGAAAACAAGGGAGCTGCTACCCTAGAATCAGAACTGCAGACTTCCACCCAGAGAGAGGGGAAGTAGTAAAACTTGGCACTTTAGGGGGGTGAACTCAGAAGGGACTGCACAGCGGGTCCAAGGCACTGCTTGCCTTGTAACCATGGCAAGATTATGGGGATAGGAGGCGTTGTAGCCTGGTGATCCAGTGAACCACAGGGTTTGATGCTAGACAGAGTACAGGTTCAGGCTTGTCATTGGAAAGAGTGCCCACGGAGAAACTGGGGGAGGAGATCACAGGTACGGATCAGCCCTGAACTATCACAGCAGCTATTTCCTCATTCCACTTTAAATATGCAGCTCATAAGTTAAGTGTGAATGAAGCCAGAATGTGAAACCTAATGGGTCCATTTTTATAACAGAGTAAGGAAATCTCTCTAAAAGTTTGGGCTCCTTGTTGCTTTTCATCATAAAGGAGATTTAAAGTTCCACAAACAATAACCAATGTTCTGATTTTCTCAACAGCTTAGTATGCACATACATAGACATATACATTTAGTATTCTGGTAATTACTTCTTACCTATGAGTTCCCTTTCAAAAGATGTCCTCCAAATATTATCAGCCCAGTTTAAAGAAGCTAAGTCTGTAAAATGTATTTGTTTCCATTAAAGTACCATTAAAGCCAGTTATTTAAAGCAAACAAATAATTATATGTTTTTCAAGATTTAAACTATACTTCTACTAAGTTTAGTGACAAGCTTTTTTGAAACTTGAAAGAATACAAAAGCATGGTGCAAATAGCACTGTAAGATTCACCTTAAAAAGAAATGTGTGAATTTGGTTCCCATGAAAGCAAGGAACAAACAACACTGGGAGAAACAAACTCCTTTCAGGAATTCGAGCAAATAATTTTTCTTATAGAAAGCTGAAATGTTGGTCTCTTTGATCAAATGAAAAGTTACAGCACAGTTGCCCATAATAAATTTTGTCTGCAAAAGGTTTGATCCCAAACCAGGTGTCCAAATCAATCATTCTGTTGGTGGTATTTTAATTTTGGCATCTTTTGACAAAAATAAAACACTAGTTAAAGCCATATTCTGAAGAAGGAGCTGTATGTGAAATTGTCTTGTGATATGGGCTCTACAATCTGGGGACTGAACTAGGACCCACAAACCCTTTCATTTACAACCTCGAACAGCTTTAAAACATCAAAGGTAAAAATACATCAATTTATCTTGTAAGCCACATATTCAGGCGGGGGGAAGGAGGAAGTGTTTAAATGTCAGTTCTTTACAAGTATTGTATATAAAGCACCATATACAGAGTTTTTAATTTTTTCCAACATGAGGGTTAAATCCACATGGAAAAATCCTGTGTTTAGATTGTCTGTAAATCCATACTGAAGCAAAGGTTAGTTTCCTTGCACCCTGGTATAAATTAGTATACTGTACCTTTATATTTTTATTAAGTGTTTATATTGTAAGAACTTCAAGTGATTTCCTGCAATATACATTACACAAATGTTTATTGTCATTCACAAGAGGGCACCTATCCTATTTGCTGGATAGGTGATCTAAAAAGCAAAAACTAAAAGGAAATTCCAGACTGCCCACAAACATGTCAGGAGTCCTGGGAATTTTCCAGAGGACCAATGAAAAAGAAAAAAAAGTGAAGCTGACCAAAAACGGACTTCACAGTTGTTTCATATTGTTTTTGCTTGAACAATCTTTCATCACTTTAATAACCACCAAGCATTCCTCCTATAGGTCAAGAGAGTGACGTTCCCCTCAAAAAACCATACAATAAAATGTGAAGCAGAAGACTAAACTAATCGTTTGGGTTTTTTTTTAGTGTATACCTAATGATGAGCATCAAGTTTCTGCTGCTATTGGCTGTGCCACTGACCACAAAGAATTCCACAGTTTCCTTTGGCCATGGATTTATGCCAGTGCTCTAGGAAAACAGAAATGCTGTTCAGAGTAGAGTAAAAATGCAGCATTATTGGAAAAAAGAAATAATAGCAAATATTTAAGACTTGAAGCTAGTCTAAGATGTACAGAAGCAGGTTGTATGTAAAGGAATTGAATGAGTGAGACGTAACATAACATCCAGGTATAAAACTATCATTTAGAATCAGGGGGTAGCCATGTTAGTCTGTATCCACAAAAACAACAGGGAGTCCGGTGGCACCTTAAAGACTAACAGATTTATTTGGGCATAAGCTTTTGTGGGTAAATCTGAAGAAGTGGGTTTTTTACCCATGAAAGCTTATGCCCAAATAAATCTGTTAGTCTTTAAGGTGCCACTGGACTCCCTATCATTTAGAAGAAATACTTAATTCAGTAGCACCACAATTTTTAAAATGTATTTGAGAATGACTCTAGCATTCATGAAAATGAAGGATGGGCAGTAGCAGACTAAGGGTAGATCCATAATTCTGGACCTCCATGTTCCAAAGAGGTTTCCACAGTGCAACAGTTCCACCAAGAGTCATTAAACTAGGAAATTACTCACAGACAACTGCATTAAAAAAACATTAAGGTTGCAAAGTCAAGTACTTAAAAGCTAGAAAATGCCAGAATTAAGGTTGTCTGTGCAACCCCTTGTGACGGTGCTGCCCGTGGGAGCCTGCTGAGGTCACTCAATTAGGGTGAACTGCAAACAAAACGGGGCAGATAAACCCCAAACACTGGTGGATATTCCAATACTTAGATTTACCAAGCCAGCACAAAACAGCTTCTATAGTACCTCACTGGTCACTTAGAAGTCCAAACCACACAGTTCCCTTAAAGTACCCAGCCTCAGGCCTCCGTCCAGATTCACACATCAGATATGATGATGACTACTGAGAATCTTATCTCATCATATAAAAGAAAAGGTTCTTCCAATCCCAAAGGATCAGCCACATACCCAGGGGTTCAATTATAACTTAGATCTTACCCAAAATACACGCAATTCTTATTAGCTAAACTAAAATTTATTTAAAAAGAAAAGAGAGAGTGTGTTGGTTAAAAGATCAATATACATACAGACTTGAATTCAATTCTTGAGGTCCGGATACATAGCAGAGGTGAGCTTGTAGTTGCCAAAAGTCCTTTTAGAAATAGTCCATAGGTTATAGTCCAATGTCCACATTCAGGGTGGCTCCAGTCAATGACTGGGGATCTCAATCCTTGTGGCTTAAGGTTTCCCCCTCTTGAAACCCAAAGCAGATCTGAGATGAAGTAGGATCATGTCCCAGGCTTCTTATACATTTCCAGCAGCCTTTCGGCCTGAGAAAACAATAGGCTTAACTCTCCTTCCAAACATCCTGGCAATCAGCACAGGGTAATTTATCCATTAAACAGTTCAGATACAGGTTACCACAACCTTCAAAGAGACATATAGACAATAATACTATTTCACTCAAGTATCATCATAAATGTTAATATTCCTTTTTTGATCTTTGAATTAAAGTTATAGCAATAGATAAGACTTGTTTGCTTACATCACAAGACTTGAGCAAACATCTACCCTTGAGATCTCTAACAATGCAGACTTGCATTTCAAAGCTCTATTCATTTACATATCTTCCTAACCAGTCCTTAAGGTTCACCCAGGGGTTAGGTCAGTCTGTGAGTTAATTAACTCTTTCTGGCCCTGTCACCTTTCAGTGAGATATTATATTATACTCATAACATCACACCCCTTTATGTGGCATGCATTATGCATTTATGTATGGTACCATTTTAATGTAGGTTTTTTTGGTGTGTTCAGTAGATATACATTTTGAACTATAATTTCATCCTAACAATTTTTGCTACCTAATTTGCACATGCACAAATCTCATCTCCCAAAGTTAAACCTAAGAAGGCATGGGCAAAAACTTGTACATGCAAAATTGCAGATGCAATTTTACAGACAACTTGAAAAATTGGCCTTCTGCATTATTTTGTAGAGTACTGTAAGGTAATTGCTACTATATTTTAGTACATTTCACAGAAAAAAACATTTTGCAAAAATTCCTTTCAAAAATGGCAAACATTTACAACTTCTTAAGATTTAAATCGACCACTGTAATAATTATATTTGTATTCTTTTACTCTGTATTGTTAGGGTTTGGGGGTTAGCGTGTGTGTGTGGGGGGGGGGTTGTTTGTTTGTTTTAAGAATTGTTATATTTGCTATTTATAGTAGGTATTGTTAGAGGGCTTTTAAAGACTAGACTGATTATAAAGATTGGGGTCATGGATTGGTTGCTCTTGTCAGTATATGTATCTCCAGGTTTTAGTTTACACAGAATGTTTATGAACCAATTGCATGTAGCCTACTCATCATGGTCTGCAGCCTCTTATGCCTGCCAGATCCACTTCAAGGGGCTTTCAGTCCTAATTAGTCTAAATCAGGGGTCAGCAACCTTTCAGAAGTGGTGTGCCGAGTCTTCATTTATTCACTCTAATTTAAGGTTTCGCGTGCCAGTCATACATTTAAACATTTTTAGAAGGTCTCTTTCTATTAGTCTATAATATATAACTAAACTATTGTTGTATGTAAAGTAAATAAGGTTTTTAAAATGTTTAAGAAGCTTCATTTAAAATTAAATTAAAATGCAGAGCCCCCCC
>NW_020664447.1:45093944-45113679 GCF_002925995.2 Terrapene triunguis
CAAATAGTAGTTAATGCTCAAAAGGAGTTTCCTTAAAATGCCATATACACTCCAAAAAGAGGGACATAATGAGAATATTCACTTCTTTGGAAACAGATACCAAGTAAACTATCTCCATATTTACTGTTATGAAGACAAGTGCAGTGAAACTTGTCCCTCTGCAACCAGGTTGGCCTCTTTGATTGCTACCTTTACATCCTGGTTATCTAAAGGACTCCTATGATTCTCATATAGGTTTCCTACTTCTGATATACACAGATAATTTCTTATTACTGGTTATATTTTTGGCTAGTTGTTCATTAAATTTCCTCTTTGCTTTCTTTATTTCCATCTTTAAAATTCTCCTTAAAGAATACAAACAAATTGCCAAAATAATCTTTTGCTTAAGTTACAGTCGGCCCAGGCCACTGGCCAGTTCTGATTTACAAAATTGACATTTTATACTTGATAATGCAAGTGGGAGAGATCCCTTGTTTTCATATAAATAGCAAATAGTCCATATTTAAAATAGTTATCCACAATCATTTGTGCATTCATATGCAAGAGTACTTTGCACATGAAGAGTGCTTTTCATCCACAGATTTACAAACACAAATTAACTAAGGGCTCAGTTGTGCTTTTAAAGTGCCAGCTTCCTTTAGGGTGGTATAGAGGTGCTGTACCCTATCAAGGGCTCTAAGCAGGGGCGGCTCCAGGCACCAGCGCACCAAGCGCGTGCCTGGGGTGGCAAGCCGCGGGGGGCGGCCTGCCAGTCACCGTGAGGGCCGCAGTCAGGCTGCCTTCAGCGGCATGCCTGCAGGAGGTCTGCCGGTCCCACGGCTTCGGTGGCAATTCGGTGGCGGGTACGCCAAAGGCGCGGGACCGGCGGACCTCCCGCAGGCATGCCGCCGAATCCGCGTTACCAGCGGACCTCCCGCAGGCGTGCCACCGAAGACTGCCTGGCTGCCATGCTTGGGGCAGCAAAATACATACAGCCACCCCTGGCTCTAAGGGGTAGTAAAACCAAGGTTCCCTTAAGTAGGTGCAGTGTGCATTCCCTTCCAAAGCCAACCAACTTAAGTGACTGATGTGGAGATGGGAAACAGTGTTACGGCCCTCATCTTCCTCCCCCTTTTTTGGTGACTACCTATACTAACCAGGAGCTATCCTTATGCCCAGGACAACCTAAGAGACTGCAATTGTGGCTGGACTCTGCATGACAGCTACTTGAGTGGAAAGGATCCTTGACCCTTTCCACCCACTTGCACAACCACATGAGGCCAGATAAAATCTGGCCCTAAACCTCACAAAAACCCTGAAAGGTAATTTGAAAATGTATCAGGATCATTCAACCAACCACTCAAATGCAGGCACCCATGGGATTGAGCGTGGTAGCTATTTAATGTCAAGAGTAGCATTACAATAGTTTAGGGCATCCATTCACAGTCATGTCTATTTTGGTATAAATAAGGAGCAATATGTAGAATTAATAACCTTTTTAATGTAAACATAATCTGCAAAATTCATCTATCCTGATTTTTCTCCAGAGATGGTGAGTCAGTCACATAACATATTAAGGTTATGGCACCAGGCAGTGAGCCCTCCCTTGCTTTTTAAGCACCTACATTCTTGTTACTTACATTGTGGTGGCACCTAAAGGGTTGGGGACCCATTGTGTTAAGCGTTATGCAAACACATAGGGAGAGAAGGTCCCAGCCCCATCGTTCTTACAATCTAAAATAGAATAAGGAGTTAACATCATAGGGTTAATTTCTCACACACTTTCTTCAAGAAATATGTTCAGTAAGCTCATCTACAATAGCATAATGAATACCATTTTGCCTGAATGTAGGTATATGCCTGGAAAGCAAATAAGGATCTCTTCTGAGCCTTTGATAGTAAAATCAGCATTACCAGCTTCTCTTAACAATTTTAACTTCCCATAAGCACTTTAAAGTATTTATTTAATATGTTGGCTTTCTTTAAAAAACAAAAGCAAAAAAGACCCTAGCTTTCAAGTAAACAGCTTTAAATTCTGCAAAGTGCACATCTGGGTTAGACAGTCTTTCCATAAGTGGAAGGGGATGAGGAAGGAGGAGTGAGAGGGGAGTGTGAGAGACAGAAACAGGAGAGAAGGTGGGGGGGGCGAAGATTCTAAGAAAATGGGTTTCCTGGCTCTTTTCAATTATTTTATAGTCAATGAAGCCACCATGTGGAATGATGCAGAATAACATGCTTAGAACCAGCATAAGTAAACTAGCCTTGGAGTGAGGTTGCTTTGTGTCTTCACAGCAGCACCTATTTTTCAGAAGAATCATCTATAAACACTTAAAATGTGTTCAGATTTTTCTGACTTAAATCAATGGATGCCTGATCCCATACAGGACCTTCGAGAAACCATGGTTAACAACAGCACTAAATTTGTTGAAGGACAAGAATAAGGCATAGATGCAAAACCCTTACAAATGGTTTCTACCAGGGGCGGCTCTATGTATTTTGCCGCCCCAAGCACGGCAGTCAGGCAGCCTTCGGCGGCATGCCTGCGGGAGATTCGCTGGTAACGTGGATTCGGCGGCATGCCTGCGGGAGGTCTGCTGGTCCCGCGCCTTCGGTGTACCCGCCGCCGCCGAATTGCCGCCGAAACCGCGGGACCGGCAGACCTCCCGCAGGCATGCCACCGAAGGCAGCCTAACTGCTGCCCTAACGGCGACCGGCAGGTCGCCCCCAACAGCTTGCTACCCCAGGCACACGCTTGGTGCACTGGTGCCTGGAGCCACCCCTGGTTTCTACACCGTTTACAATACTCTATGCCAAAGATCATCAAATTAAACTAACTCTATGTGAGCCAGTTGTAAACAGATTTAAGTGTGTTCACGAGGGGGTTTGCACTGGTTTAACTAAATCAATTTAAAACCCATCTTTAATTAAGCCTGTGTGCTTTGTGTGTGTAGACAAGACCTTGGCCTACAAATTAGCCATGAAATTTAGCTCTCTCCATCAATGTAAGGAAAGTGTACACCCAAAATCTATTGTAACCAACCCATACTTTTGACGAAAGCAAAATTGTACCATTAACTGCCAGATTACAAATGTAGAAGGGCAAATTGGACATGGTTGAATGGCATTAAGAGGAGATGGAAATAGAGGTTATCATTAAGTTTAAAAACCAATAACTTAATGAAACAAAACAGATATGTGTTCACCATGATCAAAATGTCATAACTTTGGAACCAAGAGTGAGCTAACAGTTGCCTCTCAAGAATACTTAAATAATAACAAAACTCATGTCACGGGGTCATTTATTAATAAGGGCAGCTCAAATCACAAAATAAAGTTCCAAACATTAACCCAAATGTTTAGGCCCTTAATCAGTCTCAATTATCCTTCAGACTGGAGGGGTTTTAAGCTTCTTGCCAGTCCTCTATGAGAGTTCAAAAGCTCACACAAAGCAATATCACAAACAATTTCCACACAACCTGGGCTTGATAAAAGGCCCACGTCCCTCCTGGGTTAGTTCCAGCTCCCTGCCCCTTGTGTAACAACAGGAACACTCCCTGAGCCTTTCTCTTTCTTCAGAGTCTCCTCTTCCCACTACCTAGGCCTCCTAGCTTCTGGCCAGTCTCCCTATTTCCAGGGAGGCTTATGGACCTTTCTGATCTCTGCAGCCTCTCTCTCAGGCCCTCCCCACTTTTTTTTTTTTTTGAGCTTTTTATAGGGAACACGTGTCCCATGCTCATCTACTTAGTGAACAGGCCTGGCTGGCCCCAGGCCTCTGGCCTTTAAAGGGGTGTAACTTTAGCGCCCTCATGGCCAAGATGGAGTCTGCTCTGCAGGCAGCTCTGGCCAGGAGAAGGTGCTTGCAGGAATGCAGCAGGGAAAGTCTCTTCCACCCCTGGGGCACCTGTTCCAAACGCCCCAGAGTGAACACACACACACACCAGAAGAGTACAATGAATATAGGAAAGGGAAATATTTATTTACAGAGGGATGAGAGGAGAAAAACAACAGGGGAAAATATTGGGGGAGCGGTAAAACTGGGTTGCATTCAACTCAAGGTCCCACAGGCCCAGTGGTACCACAATCTGAAAGGGCAGACACCCAGCAATGTGTCTGCACGCAGAGTTCAAGAGCCCTGGGCAAAGTTTGAGTCCAGTGGTGAGTCAAGGCCCCACAGGCCCAGTGGTGCTCCTGGCTGTCTTTGGCGCCAGTAAACTTTCCCCAACAAACCCCTCCAGTGCCCTCTTCTGCCACTCTCCCCACTTAACTAGCTAACAGCCTCCCTCCTTATTCCCAATGCAAAGTCACAAGCCCGAGTACTCACGGCCCCATGCAGCTCTGGACAGCAGTGATACTTGGTCCAGCTCTGGCCTGTCCTGTCCACCCCTTCTCCAAAGCCTCCACCCCTATTCTCTCCGCTCCACCCTTGCCCCACCTCTTCCCACCCAGTTCTTCCCCCTCCCCAAGCGCGCCCTGTCCCTGCTCCTCCCCCCACAGCGCCTCCTGCACGCCATGGAACAGCTGATCGCGGCAGGCAGGAGGCGCTGAAAAGAAGGGGCGGGAGTTGATTAGTGGGACTGGGTGGTGCTAGGGGGGAGGGAGGGAGCTGGTGCACCGATGGAGTCAGTGCCTATGTGCCTAAATACCTTTGAGGATCTGGCCTCATGATACTCCTGCCTAGTAGGAAGGAGTAAGTCCAAAGAAGTGAAAGTAGAGCTAGATGATCCTTTGTTGGCATGATAAGTATGCTATCTAAAGTTATGTCTCCTCAGACATTCATTCTCCATTCCACCCACCCCAACTTCCATATGTCTGTGAATAAAATAGCAGGGGCTTGAGACTTACTGCCATGTATTGTAATGGAGTATGACTAGCACTTAAATTTACCTGGGTCAACCCATAGCCTCTAGTCACAGTTGTATTGGAGCGCATTAACTTTGCTGTGCACTTGCAGGATCAAGGTCATTACAACCACTGAGAATTGTTTTACATGATCTAGCAAACTGATCCATCTTGTTTAGTGTACTATCATTAGCAGTGGCCAAGGCCAGATACATCAGAGGAGAGTATAAAGCCTGTATATTACCTTTATATATGCAGTTAGTATTAAAATTGGAATTGGAAAATTAAAATTAGCATTGGAACTAATTAAAATTAGTATTGGAAATTTCTTCATGACCCCAGTTGGTGACCAACTTCTTCCTTGAAACATGAGGATTATTAATCTTCGTAATTTTAGCTAGAGTAACTGTAAATGCTACTCTTGTTTATAGAATACAACATATTTAAAATTTTAATATTCTGTTTGCCTCAATAACATCCTGCAATAGTAAATTCCAAATGTTAATTGTTCATTTTGTTTAAAACAATTCTAATTATACATTTTAAATCTTGCTTTTTATTTCCTCAAGTACTCTATTGCTCTTGTATTACAGAAAATGTACAAAGGGGAACCTGTCTGTCCTTCTCAGTATCATTCATTATTTATACTGTTTACCTTTTTCATTAGCCCAATTCTGCTTCCGTTTACTTCAGTTGGAGCAGGGTTGGGCCCCACATCTCATCTTACACTTCTCCTTTCCAAACTGTATAGTTCTAGTCTTTTTAACCTCTCCCGAGCCTCCTTCTCGAGCTCCATGCCCCTAATCATTTTTGTTTCCCTTCTAAGGATCTTTTATTATGGCCTTTTAGAAATGAGATGGGAAAGGAGGCTCCACTCAGAGGCTCATGTGGTTATACTAGATACACAAAAAATGAGGAAGAAGTAACGGATGGTTTATAAATCTCTTATTTTCCCTGGTTTGTTCTTAATTATTCAAGCACAGGGAAAAAATCCTCTCAAGAAATCTTATTGAGAAAATTTTTCCAGGCATTATATTGTTTCTAGCTAGGCTCGGTGTACCATATAAGGATAACTCATTTTCTAGGATAAGGACTCTCTGCAACACATGTTAGAAAAGGTACAGTGTGATAAATATGCATCAAGTCCAGACTATGGAAGATTCTGGTGGCTAAAAGTCATCCCAGTTTAATTTTGTAAAGCTTCCGAACATGGTATGTTTGGGCAGTTTAAGTTAATGCATGTAATGTACAGCCAAATCCTGGCGATTACTTAGCACACACTCAGAAAATATTCTGCATATTCCTGTACATAAGAGGCACAGGGCTGAGGGATAGAATCATTAGCTCCAATATGTCTTAGATAACCGGTACTGAAGGTCACAGGAATGGTAGCAGGCATAGCTTACTGTTCCTCCCAACATTAGGGGCTTTGGCTTTGTATATTCATGCCCGCAATGTGCACTCTCGTTCCATGATCCCCTATGAACAACCTCGGTAAAGATATGCCAGATTCAGCAGTGTGCAGCTGCCCCCTGCATTGACTCTCTACTGACTCCCATCACATAGAAGAAATCTGTCATTTCCACTGCTTGAAATTTGCCCTTTAATACAGATGTTTATTTCCCTAATTATCGCTCAGTTTTGAAAACAGTATATTTGGTTTTCATACGTGCAGTTTAAAGAAACAAATTCAACACTGCATTTTCAAAACAAAGCAATATTGTGGAAAAAAATATATTTTCCTTATCCTTACAGGCCAGCTCCTCTCTATCTGTTCAGCTTTCCCTCCCACCTCCTCATCTGCTCAGTCTTTCCCCTGCTTCTTTTTGTTAATTTAGTAATGCCCTTATTCATGGTCTCTCTCTGACTTCACATACCTTCTCAGCTCCTATCCATTTCTACCTTGTGTTCTGTGTGCCTTTTCCAACTTGACATCTCCTTGTCCCTTAAGCAAATTACTTCCTCTCCTCTGTCTCTCCCCAAATCGGCTTCCTACATTATCAACAAATCATTTTCCTTCAGTACTTTCCACAAATCACTAAAATGTGCCACTTTTCATCCCTATTCTGAAACACCTATCACATCACTAACCTTCCTTTTCTCAGCATAATGCTAGAGAAAATAGACTTCCCCTGTCCCTCCAAATATCCTTCTTGTAAAAATATCTTTGATGAATATCAATCTGAGTTTTGCTCAGTACTAGTAACTCTATACTTACAAAACAGATACTCTTATTATTTATAGGGCTGTTGATTAATCGCAGTTAACTCATGTAATTAACTCAAAAAAATTAATCGTGATTAATCGCAGTTTTAATCACACTGTTAAACAATAGAATACCAATTGAAATTTATTAAATATTTGGATGTTTTTCTACATTTTCTACATTGGATGTTTTTCTACATTTCAATCACAACACAGAATACAAAGGGTACACTGCTCACTTTATATTATTTTAATTACAAATATTTTCACTATAAAAATGATAAACAAAAGAAACAGTATTTTTCAATTCATCTCATAAAGTACTGTAGTGCAATTTCTTTATCGTGAAAGTGCAACTTACAAATGTAGATTTTTTTTTTGTTACATAACTGCACTCAGAAACAAAACAATGCAAAACTTTAGAGACTACAAGTCCACTCAGTCCTACTTCTTGCTAAGACAAACACGTTTGTTTACATTTATGGGAGATAAAGCTGCCCGTTTCTTATTTACAATGTCACCAGAAAGTAAGAAAAGGCGTTCGCATGGGACTTTTGTAGCCGGCATTGCAAGATATTTACGTGACAGATATGGTAAACATTCATATGCCCTTCATGCTTCAGCCACCATTCCAGAGGACATGCTTCAATGTTGATGACGCTTGTTAAAAAAATAATGAGTTAATTAAATTTGTGAATGAACTCCTTGGGGGAGAACTGTGTGTGTCCAGCTCTGTTTTACCTGCATTCTGCCATATATTTCATGTTATAGCAGTCTCGGACGATGACCCAGCACATGTTGTTCATTTTAAGAACACCTTCACAGCAGATTTGAAAAAACGCAAAGAAGGTACCAATGTGAGACTTCTAAAGGTAGCTACAGCACTCGACCGAAGGTTTAAGAATCTGAAGTGCCTTCCAAAATCTGAGAGGGACGAGGTGTGGAGCATGCTTTCAGAAGTCTTAAAAGAGCAACACACCGATGCGGAAACTACAGAATCTGAACCACCAAAAAAGAAAATCAACCTTCTGCTGGTGGCATCTGACTCCGATGATGAAAATGAACATGTGTCAGTCTTCACTGCTTTGGATTGTTATCGAGCAGAACCAGTCATTAGTATGGATGCATGTCCTCTGGAATGGTAGTTGAAGTATCAAGGAACATATGAATCTTTAGTGCATCTGTCATGTAAATATCTTGCGACACCAGCTACAACAGTTCCATGCGAACACCTATTCTCACTTTCAGGTGACATTGTGAACAAGAAGCAGGCAGCATTATCTCCTGCAATGTAAACAAACTTGTTTGTCTGAACAATTGGCTGAACAAGAAATAGGACTGAGTGGACTTGTAGGCAGAGAGAGACCATGAAAGTTTTACCTTGTTTTATTTCTGAATGCAGTTATTTTTTGTACATAATTCTACATTTGTAAGTTCAACTTTCACATTAAAGGGATTGCACTACAATACTTGTATTAGGCGAATTGAAAAATACTATTTCTTTTGTTTTTTTACAGTGCAAATATTTGTAATTAAAAGTAAATATAAAGTGATCACTGTACACTTTGTATTCTGTGTTATAATTGAAATCGATATATTTGAAAATGTAGAAAACATCCAAAAACATTTCAATAAATGGTATTCTGTTATTAACAACATGATTAATTGCAATTAATTTTTTAATCACTTGACAGCCCTAATTATTTATTATTTGTATTCTCCATGATTCCAATGTCCAGAAACATTTTCTAATACAGAAAGAATATATTGGACTGTTCTAACTTCTAGATTTAGGGGCAGTAGAGATAGGGAAGTATTAATGACATTGTACAATGCACTGGTAAGACTTCATCCTGAATACTTTGTACAGTTTTGGTCACCCAAGTTCAAGAAATATGAATTCAAAGTGGAGCAGGTGCAGAGAAGTGCTACTACGATGATCAGGGGAACGGACAGCCTACCTGATCAGAGGAGACTAAAATAATTTTGCTTGTTTGCCTAAAAAAGTGAAGGCTGAGAAGGATATGATTGCTCTCTATAAATCCATCAGAGAGTAAACATGAGGGAAAAGAGCTGTTTAAGCTAAAGAACATTGCTGTCACAAGAACAAATGGATATAAACTGGCCATAAATAAATTTAGTCTGGAAATTAGAAGGTTTTTAACCATCAGAGAGGTGAGGTTCTGGAACAGCCTTGGGCCTGGTCTAAATTGGGGGGGATCACCTAAGATACGCAACTTCAGCTACGAGAATCACGTAGCTGAAGTCGACGTATCCTAGGTCAACTTACCTCATGTCCTCACGGCATGGGGTTGACTGCCGCCGCTCCCCCGTCGACTCCACTTCCGCCTCTCACCGCGATGGAGTACAGGAGTCAATGGCAGAGCGATCGGGGATCGATCACTACCCGCCGATCTCGTGGGTAGTGTAGACGTACCCTTACAGTAGAAGTAGTGGGGGCAAAAACCTAACTAGTCTTAAACTGGAGCTTGATAAATTTATGAACAGGATTATATGAGGGGTTGTCTACAATACCAGGGGACTGGACTTGATGACCCAAGAGGTCCCTTCCAGCTCTATGTTCCTAGAAAATGCTTCCCATCTATAAAGGTGACTCCCTCACTAATATATCTGATGTGAAAAATAAAATAAACAATGTACAGTGGTGTCACGCTAGTTTACTTCATCCTCTGAGGCAATTTAATACAATGTGAGTGTGAAGAGTCATCTAAAACATTTGGACAAAATAACATGCTAAATTGAATGTTTAAGCTCTTAGATAACTGAAATAAACAGATACACATTAATTATGTAGACTGCAAAAAAATTCACTAGAGTGAACACTGGGAACACACAGGAATTGTAAAGGGTGTTCTGTCATAAGGAACTAGGCGTTGGCCTCCTATTATGTGGGATTACATCAACTCCATCAATGTCATCCTTATGCGATGACTGAACGAAAGAATTGTCCTAACAGTAAAAAGTAGCTGCTACAATCTTTATAATGCTCATGGTAATAGTGATGACACTGAGTTTATTAGAAATTGGACCTCAGTGGCATGAATCTTTCTATGAGTATCCTAAGAAAGAAAATGTAGCAATAAGCATTGTTAATCAAGATAGACCTACACATCATACCTAATGGGCAAGGGCCCAGGAAGGCCAAAAGGTTAAAATGCTTTGTTTGAATAATTATAGGATTTGAAGGATTAAGCTGAACTGAAAGATTTAAGGACATAGAAGGATTAACCAAGAAATAAAAAAGAAAGAAACAGAATGATGCTATGGAAGGGAGGTCAGAAAAGAAATTAAATTCAACAAGACTATATGTATAAGAAGAATTGTTAAAAGCATTTAGTATCAAAGACTTAAACTGCAGGAAATATTCTTTCCTTCTATTCTGCTGGTTATCCAATACCTGAACATTTTAAAGAAAAATTAGATTTAGGATGATTTCCTTTTTAAAATAACTATCAATATGTCATAGGGGCTGAAAGTTTTAATTAAAAATGGTAGACATGTCAGTTGACAATGCTTCCATCACCTCCCCAGCTTTCTCAGATCTGAAAGTCTATACTCACTGTGCATCACACTAGCTACCATTACATATGAAACCCCAGCATGTAATACTGTATGCTGGTGAAATTTACACCCACTGTTGACTATCACTGGAACCTGTGCATAGAAGTAAGGTGAATCCCAATCTTTATATTATTCTACTATACTGGACTTTTTAAATATTTTTTTTAAGTTTTCAATAATTGTATTTTTAAGAGAAAATTACTGTAAAAAATTAATAATACTGGGACTTTACCTTGTCCCGAAAGGACAATTTGCAGGTTTCAGTGCTGACACATTGCCACTGTAGCAACAGCAGCTTCCATACTTCATATAATATCATCCAAGGAGCATGATGTGATGATCCATATCTCATGAAGTAGGAGATTTGGCATGTTTGAATTTCAGAAGAACAAAAGAAGAACAAAAACAAAGGATATTAAGTTTGAATGACGTCAGGTTTTATTCTGCATCTGTCATGCATTTGAGCATTAATGTTAATAGAGCTATTTAAGAAAGTAATGTTTGAAGGATGAGAGCTGAAATCCCCATGGATGCTGAAAGGCTCCCTTACACTTTTTATTAGGAGGTAATTCAACACATACAAATAAAGTAGTTCTTTTTATATTTTTTTGATCACCTTTAAAAGAAAGAGGGGCTTGAAGGTTCATTGCGGTAATTCACAGAAGAGAGAAGCTAAGGAACAGGACAAAACTGGACAGGAAAGAGCTGAAAGGAGGAATCAGTTTTTGAAACAGAGAAAGGAAATAAAACAAACAAGAGGTGAGGAATGTAATAAATATATAAATATATACAAAAACTAGATAAAGGGTTCAAAACATGATGCTAGGGCAGAAGAAGAGAATGATAAAACAGAAATTTTAATTTTAAATTTGTGGTTAGTGCTATTCTGTTCCTTTTTTCAAAGATTATTTGATATGTTTCACAATTTTAGTTTAACAGATTTATTACCTGTTGCAGTTGCGCACATTTAATTTCCAAAATCTCTGTTATGAGAGAGCAGTGAAATTTTTACCACTTTCTGCCTTCTGATTTTTTCGTATCTGGGCATATCGTAGAAAAACAATTCCAGACCAACACAAAGATATTGAAAACAGCTGTTCCTCTAATTAATACACTGAACTCTTATCTAATTTTCTTGTTTAAAGTGTCACAATGTCAAACTGGTTCATTACAACACAGAAAAGAAAATCTTTGATCTAGAAAATAAGATTAGATGTTTCAATCGGTACTAAGGAGCAGCTGCCCTTATTATTTTAAAAATAATATTTCAACTGTCATAATATGACATCTCAGTAATAGCCATGCATAATATGATGTCATATCATGTCAAGTCATGTCGTAATGACATAACATGTTATATTATGCATGACTATTGATGTGTCATGAAAGAAAGTAAAAATAATTAAAATAAGAAAAGTGAAAAGAACATAAAATAAATTCTGAAATGAAATTTTCATTTTGAAAGGTACATTTTGAAAAATTTCTGAAATGAAATTTCTGAAATTAAAAAGTTTTCATTCACAAAAATGTACAGGAAATTTCATCAAAATCTATATGATTTTGCAAAAAATTACATTTCTGTAAAAAAAATGCCTTTTCTGACAGCACTGTTTCAGCAAAAATGTTCCAGCCAGTTCCTGATGAGGGTTGACTGATTCTTTTAAATCTGTCTGCTGTCTTTCTTACTGTGGTCCATGACATGGTGCTAATACATCTGTGGACTATCATCCATCCTGAGAAGAGCAACTAACACAACCAATATATTCTCTAAGCCCAGGTAGAAAAACAAACTATATGGGGTTGAGGAGGCCTGAAAACACCAAATGCTGCAGAACCTATTCTGCTATAATCCTTCTCAATAATCTTACCAGAAAAGAAAGATTCAAGGCAGGATGATAATGGGAGACTGTCAACATCAATATTTTTTATCAAGAATCCAACAGTGACTTCTTTAAAAGAAGTTGGCATATTCATTTCCCAAATGGTCACATTGACAAGCAGTTCCAACAATGGTTTTTGGCATCTTCCTGAGAGATCATAGGTCATAATTAGCAACTTCCTGGCATCTCTGTGAGCAGCACCAACTAAAACTATGGACTCAAATGGGAATTTACAACTATAAAGCTGGGGTGTTTTGCCATGGAACTCTGGGTTCAGTACTGCAAAGCCTCGGAGCATCGGATCGCGACCGACAAGAGCCCAGCTCCGCACTCATGCTCAATCTAACTGGTCATTAGATTGACTTGAGCTACAACAGACTAGTAACTATAAACATCAACTGGCAGGACTCTGTGTGTGTGTGTGTGTGTGTGTGTGTGACTGAAAAGCATATGCTAACTGTTGTATTTTCAATAAATGCTGCATATTTGCCTTCTCCTGAAAAGATCCCATGTGCTTTGTATAAGCATAACATATCAAATATTTTGTTTGATTTGTATACATTTAATGCTGCTGTTGAAAGGTGCTTGACTGACAGCCTTAGCAGTTGCAAGGCAAGCTTTCTCCACTTTCCTACCAATGTGTTTACAATCCAACCTCTAAGGTTCAGAGGAGAGTGTAGTCCTCTTTCCCACTGAATCTTTGGTTTTCACCTACATGCTAATTCTGATAGCGTTTTTGTGATTTGGATACCTGACCACTAGGAACAGGACTGAGTCTACTACTTTATTCTACATAGGTCACTGAACAGACACCAGATGGTAACAACATTCTGTCCCTATTAATCTGGGCTAGATTTGACTTGGCAATTTAGAAGTGAAAAGCTTTATCGTATTACCAATCCCCTGAGTCATCCTGTCTCCAACCAGGGAGCTAAAGATTAAGTATTTAAGTTCCAGCCCTGCAAATACCTAATTTACTACACATTTCAGAGATCTACAGTGTAGATATAAGGTATATTACATTATTGTCAAAACATGCTATTGCATCTGAACCCTACATCAGGAGAAATAGGAAAGGCAGTCAGGCTGGAAAAATAAGAACGCGGGTTGACATACTGCAGCCTTATACAAATAATTAACAAAGAAAATTTTGCAAAGGATAGAAAAATACCAGTGAAAATGGAAAATACAAGTAGGCTGTTGTGAAAAAAATCATGTGGAAAAACAGGGACACACTAGGACAAGGAAAATGCATCTTATTATGAATATAACTATAAGGCAGGAAATAGTAAGACACACACACCATCCTAGATTTAAGACTCAAAACAATAATATATTATAACATTGTACATGCTCTACATCTGGGTAGAATCTCAACCGTAGAAAAATTTGCTTTCTCATTAAACTGAACTGCCACTTCCTCCCTTTTACTTTTCCTCATATATGTCATATTTGCCTAACTACAGGCTTTTTGCCAGAGAATCAGGCCTTTGGGAGAGTGTTTCCCGGGACCCCAAAACTGTCTCCAAAATAACCACCAAAATCTTAAGCTGTAGCCATAAGTACCACAAGTTATTTGCTGCAGCTGTGAAAATGATGCTAAATATATAGTTCAAGCTTGCTGTGAAGGAGACAGCCCTTGAGTTCTTGAGCTCCTCCATTTCCAGATTCACTTACTTTAATTAAATTCATTATTTTCAAAATAGAAATATGCTTGATGTCAATTTTTTCAAGCAGCACAGAGAAACCTCGAGCAAATGCAAGATGGTAGGGAGAGGGATTAAATAAGACAAGGAAAAAAATTGGCTTTTTATTTTTCCCTTTGCTGATAGGTATGTTTATAGTCCCTTAACTATACATATATTTATTGTGTGTGTGTATACCAGTCAGTTAAATACAAGGTCTCACTGACCTATGTCGCAAGGAGAAAACTACTATTTTGGGAGGTGTTTTACATTTATTAGTTTTATTTTTTTATTCCTTCTGTGTTTTGTGCAGTTGAATTTATGGTAACTAAATCATAAATCATGACTACATCATGACAGATGCAAACTATTTGATGGTATGGTCTGAAGGTTTGACCAGCATTTATTCAAGATTACCTGCATAACTCATTCATGGCTCTGCCACTCATAAGTAATGAAATAATCCCAACCACCTGTTGATAAAACTTTTATATCACACTATCACATCTTCTATATGTGTATGCCTATGTGCAGTTGTAGTAAATATTACTCTAAAGAAAATATTATAAACCATAGTTTTCACTTATAATACTTTTTTACTTGAAAAATAAAACATTTTTTGAAATATATAATTAAAGTGTGCCTAAACTTTTTGAGTAAAAAAATATAAAAAATACCCTTTTTCTACATCAAAAATTGAATTTAAAATTGGTGGGCTTTAGAATTTGTGAATTTTTATTATTTTTTTTATCAAAAATGTCTCATTTTTTCATTTGTCTTCCTTTTTAAAAATAGTAAATATTCAAAATTAAAATATAATTTTGATGTACATTTTAAGGGGAAAAAATCCTGTGACTAATTGACAAAAAATATTAAATGTTATTTTATTTAGACAATTAAAAAAGAAAAAGAAAATAATAAACCAAAAAATCCAATACAATTTCAGTAAATATTGATTACATGAAAAATCAAAACAAAAACATTAAAATGATTTGAAATGATCTGTAATTCTCTTTCTTCAATCAATTCTCTATATAACCATATAAAATTGCAAATTCACAAAGTTCAAAGAACCAAAACCAATTAACAAAGGTGGATTTTTTTAAAGAATTTTTAATTGTCTTGTGCTGCTTTTGTCCTGCCTCCTGTACTTTGTATATTATATTTTGTATGTTTTCTATTTAGATTGTAAGCTCTGTCTCCCTAGTTGTCTGCAAAACACCTAGCACGCGTTTGGGTACTTTGATTCCAATTTCAAGCTGTGGTCATGCTGAGCTCAGTGCAGCTTTGGTTGGGAGGGAGTGACATCATGGACATATACCACATTTGTGGCTAGTTGATTCCAGGACTGGTCAGGAACCAGTTCAGTCCTCAGCGTAAGCTAGAGCTGCCTTTGAGCAGTCTAGAATAAACTGGAGCATACAGCCATCTAGCCAAATTCCTCTCCCCAGGCCATATCCCAGATGCACCACCTGTGGGAGGTTTCAGAGGGGTAGCCTGTTAGTCTGTATCAGCAAAAACAATGAGGAGTCCTTGTGGCACCTTAGAGACTAACAAATTTATTTGGGCATAAGCTTTCGTGGGCTATAACCCACTTCATCAGATGCGTGGAGTGAAAAATACAGTAGGCAGGTATAAATATACAGCACATGAAAAGATGGGAGTTGCCTTACCAAGTGGGGGGGTCAGTGCTAACGAGGCCAATTTCAATCCGGGGGCAGTCTCACCTAGTGGTCAGAGAAGGCATCAGTAGTCAGGAGCCAAAGCCAAAGGTCATACTGGAGGGCAGGAACTGGGTACCAGAGCTAAGAGTTGAGCCAGATTCAGTACTCAGCAACGGGTTAAACCGGAGGACAGGAACTGAGCAAGCAGGGTATCAGGCAAGGAGAGGTTCAAGGCAGGGGCAGGACTGTAGCAAGGCTGGGGGCAAAGCAGGAACAAGGTGTGACGTTATTGACATGAACTGGTACCGTATAGATCATTGTTGCAACCAAAGTCCTGTAGTGGCACCAAATCTTGTATAAAGGGGGTCAAATAGGGTGTCTAAGACAAGGTTATGGTTTGCTGGTTATGGTTATGCTATCTGTATATGTGGATCATTTTTGTAGTTAAAGTTATGAATATTGGCTCTGTACTGTTTGTATTTCAAACTTATCCTATGCTTCTGGGTGATACTCCAGACAAGTTGGTGTCAGCTCTGCCTAGCCTGCTTGATGGCCCATTAAGGACCATCAGCTATACAATTGACCCATTGAGATTGGTCACATTTTCGAGTTTTTCTCCACAATAAGGAACAGAGATGGGGGGGGGGGGGGGCGTTAAACAAAAGCTTAGAGCCTCCTGTATTCAGTTGCCTCTAAGAGATGGGTCTTGAAAAACACCCAATATCCCAAGACTCGAGACAAGATTGCAAGAGTTAGCAGTGTCTTTTGGGTGGGAGTGAAGGTTCTGCTTCCTGATTAGTGTAAACATATTAAAAATCAGTAAGGAGAAAACCAATGCAATGGGGACTGAAGAAGCACATGAGCACCTGGAAGGAGAAAGCAACAGCACCCTTCACCCCACTGCCTGTCTCTACACAGTGCAATAGGGTCCATGTTAAAAGTGTGATTTGCTTATTAATGATATTTACAATATCCTGAACACTGTAGCAGGTAACTGCAAGCTTGATGTGATGTAGCAGTACGTGTTCCTATTGCTGGGCTCATTCAAGAGGCCCTGTTAAGCCTTGCTTAGCAGTGGACAATGCTAATTACAGTACGTACATCAAAATAAAATAAAGTGAAATGGCCGAGGTAGTGTTCCGGGGGAGGTAGGAACAACCGCCTTCTCACTCTGAAGGATGAGGTGACAGTGTTAACTTTAGGTCTTAAGAGTCATGATCAGATTTGTACATGTTACATGATAAGAAGTAGCTCAACTATTTCCCCCCCACACACACACACACGCACCCCACCTACCCAAGTGAAAAGCTCCACTGTGGTGACCTGCCCAGATAGTTCCTGGGTCAGGACTCGGGGAGAACATCTCTTTGGATTTACTTGCAGTACTAACTTCCCATGTGTTCCCAATTTTTTTCAGGGCACTTCTCATTATCTCCCCTTTTTTATTTTACTCCTGAGTCCCTTCTCTGCTGGAGTCACTAGAGAATTCTCATGACCTCGAGGTGAGTGAAGGCTAAAGCAAGGGTCGCATTAGTAACAAGAGCAGACCAGACCTCCTAAACTATGTTGGACATGGGTCTAGGAGCTGAACTTGAGATGTCAGCTTATATCCCAAGCAATTGCAATTCAGTCTTGTCCAGTGACGTCCAGCGACAGGCCTTCTATACAGAGTGCCCATCCCCCTCCTATTCCCAGTCATTCATGTCCCTTCTAGTTCTTCCTCTCCCAGTGCCATCCGCCTGCCATCGTGTGTGGATGTTTCGCAAGCAGAAGTTGGTTCCCCTGCGTGTCCCCACGGTGCCGTTGCTGCATTTTCAGTTGAGAGAGAAGAATCCTCCTCAGCTAGTGTCCCTGATTCCCCTTTCAGGTGGTGACAGAAGGAAGTCCACTGCCTGGGTTTCCATCTCTCCTCCAGGGGATCAGACGCACAGTCTAATCTGATGGGATGAAGCTCTCTCTAAACCATGGACAGTTCAACTCCTCCTCTTGCCTTTCATCTGACTAATGCACCTTCTGTACGTTAACTCCACTGGCTACCACATATCTTCCATCTTTACAACCAGGAGTCCGGCCTCTGCTCCCTGTCCGGGGCTCCGAGAAACCTCTGGATGCCCTTGCTCTGCTCTGTGGAGACTCTGATGTTCTTTCAGAGATTCCTCGTATCAGAAGCTTTTCTCACACGTGCCACACTGATGTGGCCGCTCCCTGACATGGACCTGCTGGTCTGTCTCTAGCTCAGGCTTCCCCATGAAACTTTCCCCGCACTCAGTGCGGCGCTGCAGCCCTTCTCCCAGGTCATTACCCTGATGGCCGACAGACCTGCCATGGCTTTTAGCAACAGGGCCGCCCCTGGTGGGGTCTCTCTTCCACGTGATTTTTTTGGTGCTTCATGAAGCTCAAGGCAGATACGCCTTGTAACTCAGCAAAGTATGCAGGGACTTGCCCATGTGACGCCAGGCTCCATTTTGCTGTAATTGTCCACAGTAAAGACAAAGAAGTGTTCTTACACCTGGAAAAGACGATAAAAGGCTGATGCCTCATCTCCATCTTGTCTTCAATCCTGCTTCATACCTCTGGAGGGACTTTGCTACAAACGGAAGCTCCACACAAAGGACTGATGACCCATCCCAGCTGTGGATGTACTCCAGAGACTTGATTTGAACCTGCAGTTTATTCCATCACTGCTACAAGCCTGAACCAAGGACTTTGCCATTACTGTATGTAATTGATTCCATTTAACCAATTCTAGCTCTCATCTATATCTTTTTCCTTTTAGGAATAAACCTTTAGATGCTAAAGAATTGGCAACAGCGTGATTTGTGAGTAAGATCTGGTTTGTATATTGACCTGGGTCTGGGGCTTAGTCCTTTGGGATCAAGAGAACCTTTTTTCTTTTATTGGGGTATTGGTTTTCATAACCATTTGTCCCCATAACAAGTGGCACTGGTGGTAATACTGGGAAACTGGAGCGTCTAAGGGAATTGCTTGTGTGACTTGTGGTTAGTGAGTGGGATGAGACCAAAGTCCTCTTTGTCTGGCTGGTTTGGTTTGCCTTAGAGGTGGAAAAACCCCAGCCTTGGGCTGTAACTGCCCTGTTTTAAGCAATTTGTCCTGAATTGGCACTCTCGGTTGGGTCCCACCAGAACCAGCATCGTTACACAAGGTAACACAGGAGCAGGCACAGTAGTAGGTATGAGCATTGAGAAGGCAGTAAACTGCTGCTGCTGACTTGAGTCAGCCTGCTGGCCTCTGCAGCCAATCATGTGGCAGGCTACTCAGGCAGCCTGCTGCAGGCCAGCTGTACTGATGAGGTTGCTTGGAGACTAACTCTGCTGCAGGCCCTGATTCCTGACAGGGGAAACAGATAGGATTAAGGAGTTTTCAGGAAATTGTCCCATCATGTGGAAAAGTTTTTCAACAGTTCAGATCCTGGAAATCTAAAAGAGAAGGAAATCCCCAGGTGTATGGAAGCAGGAACTAGACACATGGAGAGCCAACTACTCCACAATACAGAGATGATCTCTCTAATCGCTGTCAGCATGATTCTAGTCTCACTCAGTTGCACATTAGCATCTTTTTGTTCTTTTTACAGCGCCTAGCACAGAGGGGTTCTGGTCCATGACTGGGGCTCCTATGTACTATGATAATTCAAATAATGATAAATAATACTAATTTGTGGAGGGGATGCCACAGGACTTAATGCTGTCCCAAAAGGACTTACTGTCTACACTACACTACAAACTTTTGCTGGCATAGCTATACCAGCAAAATGCTTCTAGTGTAGACCTGGCCTCAATCAGACAAACATAGAAAATTAAGAAAACAGACAAAGGAAGGAACAGAGAATGGAGAAATTAGGGTTAAGGTGAATTATAACATATTGCAAATTAATCTTATAAAT
>NW_020664447.1:45114079-45139160 GCF_002925995.2 Terrapene triunguis
GCCAAGCTGTTTGGGGAGGCACAGCCTTCCCTACCCGGCCCTCCATAGTTTTGCAACCCCGATGTGGCCCTCGGGCTGAAAAGTTTGCCCACCCCACCCTAAGCAGAAGTTATAGTGCTATTACCTCTTTTGACCCCTAGGTGGTGCTGAAAAAGAGCTTATCTTCACTAGAGGTATTTGATACTTTACCAGGGTTCAGTAGCAAAAACATTATTAAATTTGGCAGCCCTGACTAAACAAACCAGTTACACTACTATCCTAAAAGCTACATACACGGTCATGTTGCTTTTTTTATTAAATAAAATAAATTGCTATTGCAAAATCTTGATTTATCTGTGCATCCAATATCCTGAGTGCTGCTAACCTTTTGTATAGTTATCTTTTTTTTCATTTCTGCAACATACATACATTATAATGACAAGTTATTTACTCATCACAACTTATTTTCAGGAAGTTAGAATTGTTTCAAATAAAATTACACTTTGTATTTTGCAGTAATGTACTTAATTCTTCTTCATGTTACTAGTCTTTTTTATTTCCAGTTGATGATGGCATTGTTTTGAGATATATTCTAGTAATAATACAAGAGAATATGCTGGTAGTGGGATGAAGTACAAGGTGTCTTCAGTATTCATCCACACTGACAATTATTTTTATTAGGGTAGAATTACTGTACAATTATTTAATTTCAACACATATTCCATCATGTTGCTTTTCTACAGTTTTCTCTGTTCTGGCATATGGATATGGAAGCTGTGGAGTTGTTCCCTCAGATTTTAATCTGAAAGAAAAATGTCAAGTACAGTATATGCCCATAAAAACATGCTGTACTGTTTTCAAAACATGACAAATATAACATTTTTGATACATGCTTTTTAAAAGAAGTATAAAATGTGTAAGGCAGTGTTCTTTAGTAGTCAGAGCACAGCCCTCTGAGCCATGAGCGCTTGAGTCCTATCTGCCATTAGTTCTGCCACTGACCCACTTACCTGCCTCACAGTGGTGTTGTGAGAACTAATAAATTAATATCTGTACAGTGCTTTGAAGATGTAATGCACTACATACCTGCTAAATCCACAATATTAAATAATCTTTACTGGAGAGATCCATACTTTCCTTTAACAGACATGATTTGAAAAACAGGTGGAACAGGAACAAAGTGAGGTTTTTTTTAAAGGCGCAGAAGAGGCTGATGAAAAGCACAATAAATTACATAGTAGAATTATTAAATAGAAGAGCCACAGCCTTTCCCAAAATTATATTGAATATCAGATCCACCTTATGATTTGTGATGTCCCAGCCAGAAGGAAGCATTAGATGATGAATTACCTTCCCATTCCAGTCTCATTGCACAAGGAGAGATATCTGGTAGTGAGTTACACATACACACACACACACACACCCTTCGTAATGTTGCTGGAGGAGGAGATTGGGCTGGCCTGTAACCTGCAAATTCAATTCTGTTTCCTCTCAAACTCTTTGTCTTGTCCATTTAGATTGTAAGATCTTCAGGGTAGGCACAGTCTCTTACAATGTGCCAGGCACAAAGGGAATCAGATCTTGGTTGGAGCCTCTAGGTGCTACTGTAATACAAATTAAGAAAAGAAAAGAAAATAATAATAATTAATACAATACCACAGGCCCTGATAATTTTCCTAAAAATCTCTTCAATTTCTCCAGGTACTGACAATCCTTTTATATTTTGTTTTGATTTGATTTAATTAGCCACTAAATGTTGATGGGAATCAATTACTGTGTTACAACAAGAATCCCTCTAGACATCACACTGTTTTCTGAGATTTTCTCTACAGCTATTAAAAAAATAAGGAAGCATCCCTACCACCATCATCACTACCAAACATCGAAACTTATTTAGTTGGCTTCTTTTAAAAATGTATTTCGCATCCATGATGTGTTATGGACACAGTTAGGGACATGGATCCCTGCTTGGGAAGATCAACATCTCCAGATGTGTGTTGTGTAGTCAAATAATAGCCAGATATTTTAGAAGGACTTGTGGTAATATGATACTTTCCCTTCTTTTGGTACTGGTTTTGCCAATATGGCACCAAATTTCTCAACATAGTACAAAGTAAGGCATTAAAAAAGGATCTGTAATAGTTTTACATATCCAGATATCCATAACTGATGTGCTCTTAATTCGGTAAGAAAAAATTATGCATGCATCAAGACAGTTTGCAGGAAGTTTACAGTTCCCCAAGTCATTTCTGAGGCTTGTGAAATGTCATCAGCTTGTGACATTGGATTGCAACATGAAAGATATTTTACACGTCATCTTGCTTTGCAACGTGCCAACACAGTGTCACAAGGTTATTACCTACAGTGAACACACTCAGGAAAATGAGAAGCCTACCTTGTGTTTAAATGCAAATAGTCTTTGAGTTATTCAAGCACCAAAGGTTCTCAAAGTTCTTAAAGCATGAAGATACATTTTTAATTTTCTCACTCAGATAACTCTGTGAAGAAAGAAAGGAACATCATCAAACCTTCTCTTTCCAAAAATGTACTTTGAGGCTCACAAGAAGCATGAGAAATTTCAATCAAATGGATAGAATTTTGGGTTGGTTGTTTTGTTTCATTTTAATTTTTCTTCTTCTTCAGAAATCAGAATGTTTTAAGCAGGAGAGACTGAAAAGGGTCTACACTAGAAAGGAACTGCCCATGTAGTTATGGGTATAGCTATACTGGCAAAATCTCCTAACCATGATGCAGCTTAAACAGGCAAAAAAGTTATTTTGCCAGTATCACTTACACCAGTAATTGAATGAAATAGTTACACCAGCAAAGGATGTTTTTCCGGAAATAACTGTGTTTATACTAGGGCTTTTGCCAGCATAGCTATGTCAATTAGCAGTGTGATTTCCCCCACACATTCTGACATAACTTGGCGAGCAAAACTTTTAAGTGTAGACCAAGACCTGAGAGGAATTGTGTGGGCAAAGGCCTTTATGGTCTTGTGGGGATGGTGAGTCTGGGGGGTATTGTGGATGTGATGAAGTTGTCTGAGGGAGGCTGTGTGGAGAAAGAGAGATGGGTTTTGAAGTTGAGACTGTGGGAGTTGGTGAGGGCAATAAGCCCAATGGAGGATGCGGAGGTACTGAGTTAAGGGAGGTTGTGGGGACAAAGGGTGAAATCCTGGCCCAATTGAAGTTAATGGCAAAACTGACATTGTCTTCAATGACATGTGGTCAGGATTTCACACAAATGAGCCTAAGGGAGTTTGTGGGGAGAAGTGATTGCCTGAGAGCAGGGCCGGTGTAATCACTAGGCAAACTAGGCGGCCACCTGGGGCGCCAAGATTTGGGGGCACCAAAAAGCGGTGCCCAACAATTTTTTTTACACTATTGCTTAGGGGCAGGTACCTGTCAGTCTCCAGCACTCGGGCTGCGCCAGCAGCCTCTTCACCTCGGAGTCTCCCCCGCTTGCCCGGGGGCCACTCATCCTCTCAGGCTCCCCGGCCGCTGCTACCGCGGCCGCCCAGGAGGACGCGGGCGGGGGACGCCGTCGCAGAGGAGACTGGGGATGAGTTGTTGGGACAGGGAGCTGGCCTGAGAGAAGGGTGGAAGTGGCAGGGCTGAAGCTGGGTTGTGGGGTCAGGAAAACTCCCTGGAGGTGGGTTTGGGGGGCAGTGAGACTGAGGGGCTTGTGAGGCTAGTGACGCAGAAGCGGGTTGGGTCAGCACTGAAACTCTGTGAGGGACAGTTCTGGGGGTGGTGAGACCGTGTAAGGTATGTTGTGGGGATGGTGAGATGTGGGGGGAATAGAGATGGGGAGGTGATGAGATGATGGGGCCGTGACTCTGCGGGGCAGAAGTGGTTGGGGTAGCAGTGAGAGAGGGGAGAGTTGGGGTGGGGACACTGAAGGGGGAAGCTGGTGAACCTTGCAGGGCTGGGGAAGCAGGGGGCCTGAGGGAGAGCTGTGGAGGGGTGGTGGGACGGGTTAGTTAGAGACAGGTGACAATGGGGAAGTGAAATCGGGGGGCGAGTGAGACCAATAGGGGGCTGGAGACAGGCAGGGCGAGGGAGGGATGCTGCTTTTCCTGCGGGCTGCCCCGGGCGGTGATGCGGGTTTACACGAGAGCGCTGGTGCGCAGGGAAGAGGGAGGCTGAGGCTCCCGGGTGACGTGCGCGTGCAGTTCTCTCGGTCGCCGCCAGGGGAGGCGGTTTCGTTGCGCGGTGCGAAGGCCGCCGGGTGGGAGGGGGCAGGCCGCGGTGGCCCGCCCCGGCTCTCTCCGGCCCGGCATGCAGCGCGCCGCAGTTTGAATGGCGCAGGCTCTGCGGAGTGGGCCCCGGCGCTAGGACTGTCCCGGATCAGCGCCGCCTCCTCGGCTCGGTGTGGCCCGGGCAGCGCGGGACCATGAGCAGGTGAGTGGGCAGCCGGGTTCTCGGGACTGCTCCTGGTCACGGCCCTTCCTGCCTTGCGGCTGAGCCCGGGACCGCTCCCTCTGCCGGCAGCGCGGCCGCTCTGCTCCGCAGCGGGGAGTCCCGGCCCGCAGCTCAGTCGGGGTCCCTGGCAGGGATCGGCCTGGGGCGGGGGTTTTCCGTCCTGTGTTAGGCCCCGGCTGGTGCCAGGTGAGATCCATGGAGGGAGGGGCTGACAGGGACTGTCTCTTCCGGGACAGGTGTTGCTGCTGGCGGGGGGAGGAGTGCGCTCCTCTCTTGTGACAATTCTCGCAGCTCGGCCTTTCCCAGGGCGTGGGCTGCCCCCTGGCAGCAGCCCTGCGCCTCTCGTCTCCTACCCGCCCGGTGGGCGACCTGGCCACCTTCCTGTCCTCGCCCGTGCTGTGCCTTTCATGCGCATTGGCTGCCCCTTGGAAGGAGACGTTACCCGTGCCATTAAGTACATGATCAGCCCCTTCATTTTACCTGGGAGAATGTCTTCAAATAGTTTCACTCCCAATTAAGCAAGATCGGGCAGATCTGCGTTTCCTAACAGGATGATGATACACGCTCCAATTTAAAAAGAGACACGAGAGATACCAGGACCGCTGAAAAGTATATCCTGAGGTTTGCTGGTATTTACTTTGTTCAGTGGGTGGAAATGATCTTTTATTCCTGGGAAAAAGAAGGAAACTCTTTAGATATCTACAGACTATTTGTGGCGGAACTGTGCATTGCTTTGCTAAAGGGAGTTTTGGGTTTTTGAGGAAAATACATGACTGTTGTGCTGGAGTCATTCAGTATATTTAGGTTTAATTACTGCTGTCCGAACAAGCTTAGATAAAATACAAAAAAATGATTCACTTGGTAATATCTATTAACATTTTTAGAACTTCTGAAAAAAATATTTTCCAAAAATAACTTTTTTTCACTGTAATTTATGCTACTCTTTTTAGGACTGGCTTAAATCTATATGCATTTAAAAATAGTTATATTCTTGGTTATAGATGAATTTCCCTTTTTCCCACTCCTTCCCTCTTTCCATTCCTCCTAAACTTCCTGTCTTAAACAGAGAAAATGATAGCTATGCTGGGTGTTCTGTAGAAAATTAAACGTGATTTCAAAGGGAATTTGTAATTTGTTAGTCGTCTTTGTTAGAAGGAATAAATAAAAGCCAGTATCAAAACTATTCCATTCAAGATAGTTCTATCCTAGGTCTAAAAAACATTGATATATAGTCTTAAATGTTATGGATAGGTCTGTTGTACAAAGAATTTTATTGAATTAGTAAAATGAGCATTAGTTTGAATTCTTAAACTTGTATTTGAGAATTGTAGTTATAATAATCATGCTTGCAGGAGGGCCAGACATGGTGTATCTCTGTGTATTTTTTTACCCAGTTGTCTTGTCTGTGTTACAGCTGAAATCAGACCAGCACAAACCCTGTTGTAACAGAGACAAGCTATCAACATGGCATTTAATTAGTTTAAAAATAATGTGTTAAAAGTCTCTGTCTACCAATTTGCTAGTAATGCACTGAATGGTACCTTGCAGCCACCAAGACCTTGTCTTAGTTTAAAATCGTGTTTGTAGGGGCTTAGCATTTTATAGGCTAAGCATTCTAAAATTTTAGCTTAAAATATAAAGATCTATTCGGATCTAAACCCTAACTTCCAAACTTGGTCAGAGAGACTGCAGAGTCTATGTAGAAGAGATGAGTGAACTAGAATCCCTGCCAGTAGACAAGGATATTGATATAATAGGCATCACAGAAATGTGGTGGACTGAGGCTAATCAATGGGACACAGTAATAACAGGATATAAAATATATAGGAATAACAGAGTAAGCAGTCCTTGTAGGGGAGTGGCATTATGTTTAAAAGAAAGCATAGAGTCAAATAAGGTAAATGAAACAAATTGGATAGAAATTCTATGTTAAAGAGTATAGCAATAGGAATGTACTACCAACCCCCTGACCAGGATGACAGTGATTGTGAAATGGTCAGGGAGGTGAGGGTACAAATGTAGACAGGGCAATAATAACTAAATGTCACCTCAGGGCATGATGCAGAGAGAACTTCTAGACCCCATAAATGACTGGTTCTTGGAGCAGCTACTCCTGGAACCCATAAAAGGAGAGGCAGTTCTTGATTTAGTCCGAAGTGAAGCATAGGATCTGGTCCAGGAAGTAACTATAGCTGAACTGCTTGGTGGTAATAACAATAATGTAATTAAATTTAACATCCTTGTAAGAGGGATAATACCAAAAAAACACACTATGGTAACATTTAACATCAAAAAGGGGCATTACACAAAAATGAGGATGCTTGTTAGATGGAAATTAAAAGGAGCTGTCATAAGGGTTAAATGTGTGCAAAAACACCATAATTGAGGTTCACTCTAAATGTATGCCAGTAAAGACAAGAGGACCAAAAGAAGGCCACTGTGGCTAAACAGCAGAGTAACAGAGGACGTTAGAAGCAAAAAAGCATCTTTTTAAAATTTGGAAGTCAAATTCTACTAGGAATAATAGGAAGGAAAACAAAGGCTATGTCTACACTAGCAACTGAACAACAAAACTTTTTTGTCTTTCAGAGGTGTTTTAAAAAAAAAAAACCACACCGCCAAAAGACAGAGGTTTTGCTGACGACAAACACCAGTGTGAACAGCTCTTTGTCAGCAGGAGCGCTCTCCTGCCGACAACGCTAACGCCGCTCGTTGGGGGTGGAAGTTTTTTGGTGACAGGAGAGCTGACAAACAGCGGCTACACTGAGCACCTTTTAGCGACACGGCTGTAGCGACACAGCCCTGTCGCTAAAAGCTGCGTAGTATAGACATAGCCACACTGTGGCAGGTAAAGTGTAAAAGTATACTAAGGTCAGCCAGAAAGAATTTGAGCAGCAACTTGTTAAAGAAGCAAAAAGTAATGGTAAAAAAATTTTTAAGTACATCAGAAACAGGAAGCATGCCAAACAGACAGTGGGGCCATTACATGACCAAGGTGTTAAATGAGCACTCAAGGGAAAATAAGGTAATAAAAGACCAATGTTTAGCTTCTCTGCACTGCAGAGGATGTGGTGTAGATACCCACATCAGAGCTATTCTTGGGCAACAAATCTGAAGTACTCTCCCACATTGATGTGTCAATAGAAGAGGTTTCAGAAAAAATTGATAAAAAGTAATGTCACCAGGACTAGAGGGTATTCTCCCAAGAGTTCTGAAGGAACTCAAATATGAAATTACTTTACATACCAGTTAGTAGTTCTGCATCTCTGAAAGAAGCCTCAGTAGTAGATGGCTGGATGGTAGCTAATATAATGCTGATTTACCTTTTTAAGGGCTTCAGAGGCAATCCTGGCAACTGTAGCTGGTGAACCTAACTTCTGTATTGGGCAAATTGGTAGAATCTATAGTAAAGCACAATTATTGAACTCACAGATGAATATGGTATGTTGGGGAAGATTCAACATGGCTTTTGTAAAGGGAGGCCATGCCTCACCAATCTTTAAAAATTTTTGAGCGTGTCAGCAAACATGAATAAGGGTGATTCAATTGATATAGTGCAGGGGTCAGCAACGTTTGGCATGCGGCTCTCCAGGGTAAGCACCCTGGTGGGCCGGGCCAGTTTATTTACCTGCTGACGCAGCAGGTTCGGCCGATTGCGGCCCCCACTCACCGTGGTTTGCCGTCCCGCGCCAATGGGGCGTCGAGAAGCGGCGCGGGCGAGGGATGTGCTGGCCGCAGCTTCCCGCCGCCCCCATTTGCCCGGGACAGCAAACCGCGGCCAGTGGGGGCTGCGATTGGCCGAACCTGCCGTGTCAGCGGGTAAATAAACTGGCCCAGCTTGCCAGGGTGCTTACCCTGGCGAGCCGCGTGCCAAACGTTGCCGACCCCGATATAGTGTATTTGGATTTTCTAAAAGCCTTTGACAAGGCTCCTCACCAAAACCTCTTAAGGAAACTAAGTTTCTTAAGGAAACCTGGGATAACAGGGAAGGGCCTCTTGTGGATCAGTAACTGGTTTAAAATATAGGAAACAAAGGGTAGGAATAAATGGTCCATTTCCACAATGGAGAGAGGTAGATAGTAGGGTCCCTCAAGATTCTGTACTGGGACCTGTGCTGTTCAACATACTTCCTTTTTCAGATCATTAATGAGTGAACAGTGAAGTGGCAAAGTTTGCAGATGACACAAAATTATTCAAGATAGTTAAATCCAAAGTGGGTGAAATTTAAAGCTCATTTAATATTTTTGAGGTTAACAAGCAGAGATCTGTTATTTTAAATGGGTTAATTTAAATGTATGTAAATCTTTGTGTAGACAAAGCAGTTTGTATTTTCACATATGAGCTGATAGTAATCCAAGACTTGAATACAACATGTTGGAGACAAGGCCCATAAGAGTCTTCAGAGAGCCCAGAACAATAGCTTTGAGAGATGGAATCTCCCATTCATCTCAGTGAGGTATTAACTCTGATGCCTACTGGTGATTTTAAATGTTGGTATTAATTATTTCATTATATAAGAAAGGGGAGAGAGAGGATCACAGATCTGTGCAGTTTACTGTGAGTTGATCTTATTTTGGTGCCATGTGTGGGTTGCATATTGGAGAATAGTACCACTTATTTTTTCCTAATCAAGAAAGACCCCAAGAAGCCACAGATATACTCAATCCCCACCATGGAGGAGCTAAGATAAAGGAGCCCGCTAATGCTCATAACATGTACAGTCACAATCTACTGAGAGTAATTTTTCATTTTGTTTAGTCATAGGGATGGAACTTGTAGAGTACTACCTACCCCCCGTTTGACACCAGCCCTTTGAAAACTTGAAGCTGAAACAGCTTCCTTTTAAACTTTTATTCCCATCTTTCTGCACACACTGACTTGTTAGTCACAAACACTGCTCACAAACACTGTCGGATTTAGATTGGGCTCCGCTGAAGAAGGATCAAACAGAGAATGATCTTGTTTTTCCTGCACAAAAGTGCATCTGCCTTGGCATAGTGTAAGCAGCCACAAAGTGAAACTGGCAGCTTACAAAATTGCTTATAAGTATTCTTTTAAGCAGACTGAATCAATCTTAGTTTTAATATTGCTTTCTTGTAAACATTGAGGGCCAAGGAGAAAGGTGACATTCTTTCTGCTTCATGTTTAAAATTAAACCTAAATTCCTGCCTTAATGCAAGTATTCACCCTAATAATTTTTAATTAATGTTCATTGAACCCATAAATTATCATATCAAAATATGCAGTCTTGCAGATAGGCTGATTGAGCGTTCTCTCATCACTGTAATTTCAATATCTCAAGCTTCTAATCTTCTAAACTAGAAGCCATTAACTACAATTTCCTAAGACTGAGGGAGAAAAATCTCTTAAAATTCCATGTTAAAGGCCACTATCCTCTCTTTAATAAACCAATTAGATATATTGTAAAACAAACCATAGGTTTCTTTCAGTTAGAATACTGGAGACAATCAACAATATGAAGTAATAACTAATATTTTCTCTTGGTTTTGTTAGGTGACCAGTTACTTGCTATCTAAAATGCCTAAGGGTTTTTAATCTGGAAATATGTACTCATAGATATATTGAGTGGGCTTAAGAGTGTCTCATTTTTTAATACATGTTTGAAAAGATCTGTAGCTACTTGAAGCAGTGACTGTCTTTCTGTGTGTTGGGAAGGTACCTACAACAGCATGAGTTTCCAAACAAACTTTCAAGTATCAGAGGGGTAGCCGTGTTAGTCTGAATCTGTAAAAAGCAACAGAGGGTCCTGTGGTACCTTTAAGACTAACAGAAGTATTGGGAGCATCTTAAAGGTGCCACAGGACCCTCTGTTGCTTCAAACAAACTTTGTTGATTTAGGCCTTGTCTTTGCTAGGAAAAAAGACGCTTCCTAAAACACATGAAAACCACATATTCCTAGTCTTCTAGAATTTTACCCCTTGTTGGTTACCATGTGGTAAAAAGACATCTTCCCCTATTGTGGACTCACCCGGTCACTCAAATATCTTTCCTTGCAATGCAAACACTAAAAAGCAAGGAATTACAGCTGCAGTGATATCTAATACAATATCGGTCTACAGTACTCCATTGTACTGAATGCCCTTTTTAAAATGCTGAATTTTAATTCAGGAATACTACTGCAGTCAGTGTATGCACATCAAACAATTTGAAAATAACATTACAGTGCACAGCCTTGGAACACACTATTTAAAGTAATACCAATTATAATGTTAAAATGCAATATTGCACTAGGTAGGGGAAGAAAGCAAAGTGGATTACATATTCAATTTATTACCTTAGTAAAATCACAGACTACTGAACAAATTTATGCATAAATGTCTTCTATGTACATTCATAATATCATAAGTGATGCACTGTGGTGGAATTTTTTTTTTCCTTTTTCACTTTCTTGATGTGTGCGCTGAGGGTGATGGTATTGCCAAAAAGAATTTAGTGTCATTGCGGTAGCAAGGTAATGCTTGGAGATTGTTGGGTTGGATGGGACTGTTCCCTTAACTTATGATATTCTTGATTTTTAGTGTTTGTGTTGTGAGGAAATAATCTCAAATAACCTTAACTCAAAGTTAACAAAGCTTTCTGTGACCATTTATACTTAACGTTATATGTATATGTGGGGACAGAGGAGCTGTCTGTGGAGCTAGGAAAGTAATCAGATCTCCTCCATTTAAAACTGTGCACCAGGCAGAGAAAGATTCAGCCTATGTGCCAGCTTTCTTTGGTGGCGTACAAAGCTTTTTATGTGAAGTTGGGTGAACATGGAAGCCTAAAAAGCTTTGAGTGCTGGCTGGAGAAAGCTTGTTTTTAGACTTTCTATGCCAGGAATGTAATGTTTCACACTGAAAATTGTCTTTTCCAAATTGTAGCAAAAAACTGTGGTATAGGCTACTTTCTAAGTTCATTAATGGGGTTAATTTATTAACTCTGTGGCTCTGGTTCTCCACTACACCAATGGCTCGCAACCTTTCCAGACCCCTTTCAAGAGTCTGATTTGTATTGTGTATCCTCAAGTTTCACCTCACTTAAAAACTTACAAAATCAGACAGAAAAATACAAAAGTGTCACAGCACGTTATTACTGAAAAATAGCTTACTTTCTCATTTTTACCATATAATTATAAAATAAATCAATTGGAATATAAATATTGTATACACATTTCAGTATACAGAGCAGTATAAACAAATCATTGTCTATGAAATGTTAGTCTGTACTGACTTTGCCAGTGCTTTTTATGTAGCCTGTTGTAAAACTAGTTAGATGAGTTGATGTACTGCCTGGAAGACCTCTGCATACCCCTGGCTGAGAACCACTACACTACTGCTGCTAGGGGTTTGGAATGGGTCCCATATGAGGAGAGATTAAAGAGGCTAGGACTTTTCAGCTTGGAAAAGAGGAGATTAAGGGGGGATATGATAGAGGTATATAAAATCATGAGTGATGTGGAGAAAGTAAATAAGGAAAAGTTATTTACTTGTTCCCATAATACAAGAACTAGGGGCCACCAAATGAAATTAATGGGCAGCAGGTTTAAAACAAATAAAAGGAAGTTCTTCTTCACACAGCGCACAGTCAACTTGTGGAACTCCTTGCCTGAGGAGGTTGTGAAGGCTAGGACTATAACAGCGTTTAAAAGAGAACTGGATACATTCATGGAGGTTAAGTCCGTTAATGGCTATTAGCCAGGATGGGTAAGGAATGGTGTCCCTAGCCTCTGTTTGTCAGAGGGTGGAGATGGATGGCAGGAGAGATTACTTGATCATTACCTGTTAGGTTCACTCCCTCTGGGGCACCTGGCATTGGCTACTGTCGGTACACAGGATACTGGGCTAGATGGGCCTTTTTGGTCTGACCCAGTATGGCTGTTCTTATGTTATGTTCTTAACCTCATCCTTGAGGATTTGCAAAAAAGAGAACACTTGGGTGGTATAAAGATGGTTTATTGCAGTGGTTCTCAAACTTCTGTACTAGTGACCCCTTTCACATAGCAAGCCACTGAGTGTAACCCCCCCTTATAAATTTAAAAACACTTTTTTATATATATTTAACACTATTATAAATGCTGGAGGCAAAGCGGGATTTGGAGTGGAGGCTGACAGCTTGCGGACCCCCCCATGTAATAACCTCACGACCCCCTCAGGGGTCCCGACCCCCGGTTTGAGAACCCGTGGTTTATTGGCTGCGTGCTGGTCCCTCTTGGAGGCATGTCAAGGGAAGGGGACATAAAGTACAGTTAACTTCTTGGCTGCTGGAATGTCCCTTGTGGCTGTGGGAAGCCAGATGTATTCAGAGGGGCCATTAGACTCCTTAAGTTGCACTGGGGGGATGGCTCAGTGCCAAGGTGGGCCAGGATCACGGTGAGGGAATCGAGGCTGCAACATGGCCAGCTAATGCTGCTTCAAACGTGTTGTATTAAGCTAACACAATTGACAAATACACACTTTGCCTGACAAGGCAGGGCTTTTATCAATATACTTTCTTATTGCAGGCGGCATCCACCACCCCAACCTCCAGCTAAACCTAACCTAACTTATAAAAAGTGAACAGACACTTAAATGGTTAAATGGCAATGCATTGACACTAAGTAGGATCTTGCTTAATTAGTGATACATACTTAGAGCTGGAATGTGTTTAATTGGGGTCAAACTGAAAGATGTAGAAATATGTAGCAGTTAAAATCACTGACATGCAAAAAATGTTGGTTTGGTATATTTCAATTGAGTTGGCTTAATGTGACTAAAAAGCTCTTTTAGGATATGTCTTCAGTGCAGTAGAAGACCTGCAGCTGGCCCTGGTCAACTGACTCGGGCTTATGGAACTCGGACGGCGGGACTAAAAATATCAGTGTAGATCAGGGGTTGGCAACGTTCGGCACGCGGCTCGCCAGGGTAAGCACCCTAGCGGGCTGGGCCAGTTTATTTACCTGCTGACGCGGCAGGTTCGGCCAATCGCAGCCCCCACTCACCGTGGTTCGCCATCCCGGGCCAATGGGGGCGGCGGGAAGCCGTGGCCAGCACATCCCTCGGCACGCGCCGCTTCCCGCTGCCCCCATTGGCCCGGGACGGCAAACCGTGGCGAGCGGGGGCTGCGATCGGCCAAACCTGCCGCGTCAGGAGGTAAATAAATTGGCCCTGCCCGCTAGGGTGCTTACCCTGGCGAGCCGCGTGCCGAACGTTGCCGACCCCTGGTGTAGATATTTAGGCCCGGGCCTGAACATCTTCTATACTGCTATTTTTAGCCCCGCAGATAAGACCAGGTCTCAGTGCTGTGGGGTTTTATTACTGTATAACAGACCCTAAATGTCCTTAAGACTCAAGCTAATTTATTTGAAGTTGTCTTGGTCTGTACAGTTACTGTATCAGTATTACTGTCAGTTAGGAATGTGACTTTTTAACTAATATAGTTATATTTGTACACGCAGCGTGGGCATAATTGTGCTGGTATAAAGATGCTTTATATCAGAAGAGCTTATTCTCCTTCCTGCATAGCCTGTATGAGTATTATTACTACATCACCAGTCGGGTAGTACCACTTTAGCCCAAGTCGTACAACTTCTGTGTGTAGACAAAGCATGTGTTGTCTGAAACCATACTATATGATCAGCTATGTTAGCCTGCATCTTAAAAAGCATTAAGAGGGCTTTTTAGTCATACTAAGTAAACTCTGTTGCAAAACATCCCCGGTGTGCCATCAAGACAGAGCCTGAGCTCTCATAACAAATCTGGAATTTTTGAATTTTATGTTATACTGACCATCAGATCCACAGATGAATAAAAGTTTATACTGGTCTTTGGGCCAAGAAAGGAAAAAAGTAATAATGCCACAGGAGGAAACTACAGTAGCTAGAATGGCGGAGGCCCATGCAGATATCACTCTGGGTATGTTCAATTTCTCCTTCTTTCACAATGTTTACTTTTAGACAGATTTTTATGTAATCTCAGATAAAGATAAAATTTTGCATGTGTTCATCACATAATTGCAGTGGCAAAATGCATCGTTGAAATGTGGATTGTGTTTCTGCATTGCTAGCTCTACTGGCCTAGAAGGAGGTATCTTTCTCAAGTTGAAGAAGCCAAAATCTATGTGAGTAGAGGCATCAAAGGGAAGGAATACTACCTCTGTAACAAGTCTCATCCTTCCTGTAGGTCCCTCTGATAGTGTTCTGTGGGGAAATAGATCCAGGAATGACTGTTGGCTGTGCCATATCCCTGCCCTCCACCCTCTGGTCCATAAGGCAGAACAGTGGAAATATCTGCAGAAACTTGTATAGATTTCCTGTCTAATCTTTGGTGCTCACTCCTGGGGAGATGGCTGTGGTTTAGTAATTGGAGGAGCCCCAGGCAGCATGGCTCATAGAGAAACCATGATATTAAGGTTTTGCAGGCAAATGGGCAGCAGCATGCAAGCACTGAGCCTCTTTTTGTGGCCTTTGCCACTAGTAAATTACAAGCAATCTGTTGGTTTAAGGGACTGAACTCCCAGCTTCTTCCATGTTGGGATGTGTGTAAATCTTAGCCCCTAGTAAAAGATTGAGGTGGGAACTGTAAATTAAAACCAGTGGGGAGTCTTCACTTCCCTGTGTAAATAAACTTCTATTATTAGGGCCCTACCAAATTCATGGTCCATTTTGGTTAATTTCACAGTCATAGGAATTTAAAAATCATAAATTTTATGATTTCAGCTATTTAAATCTGAAATTTAAAGGTGCTGTAATTGTAGGGGTCGTGACCCAAAAAGGAGTTGGGGGACCTGCCTTCAGAGCTGGGCAGCTTGAGAGCGGGAGCCCAGCTCTGCAGGCAGACCCCTGCCAGCAGCAGCGCAGAAGTAAGGATGGCATGGTATAGTATTACCATACCATGCCACCCTTACTCCTGCGCTGCTGCCTGCAGAGCTGGGCCCTCAGTAAGCAGCCATCACTCTCCAGCAACCCAGCTCTGAAGGCAGGAGCAAGAGTGGCATGGTATGTATGGTATTGCCACCCTTACTTCTGCACTGCTGCTGGTACGGTGCTGCCTTCAGAGCTGGGCACCCAGCCAACAGCCGCCGCTCTCTGGCCACCCAGCTCTGAAAGCAGCGCAGAAGTGATACCTCCCCCTCCCCCAAATAACCTTGCATCCTCCCTGCAACTTTTGGGTCAGGCCTCCCAATTTGAGAATTGCTGGATCCCCCATAAAATCTGTATAGTATAGGATAAAAGCACACAGAAGGGAGACCAGATTTCACAGTCCGTAACGTGTTTTTCATGGCCGTGAATTTGGTAGGGCCCTATCTATTATGAAGCAGTTACTAAATTGGAATGTTAAACATAGATAATTAATATCAATGTGAATATTTGTCCTTTGTTGTTGTAATTAAATAATGGCATGGAGTGTACAGTTGTCTTTTTATAGGCACTTATGTGCTTCAAACAACTAGAAAATAAAAGACATGGACTGGCAGGGAATTCTGCTCGCAGGCAGCAAGTAACTTTAAAAAGGGAGGAGGGCCGGGGGGAGGAAGAGCAAGAAAGCACGTAAAAATATTGCACTAGTGTTACTTGCAGGCGTAGTCTGTAGCAGACAATGATCTTAGGAGGAAGTTTGCCTTCAAATCAGGAAGCTGAAAGGTGTACTATCAATTTAACATTTTTTTTTTTTTTTTTAGAATTTAAAAAACAAAACAAAAAACCTTTTTGCTACTCTGTTTATAGTGGGATCTCCTCAGTCTTTCTGCCTTGTTAACTGACTATACAAATTGCTGTCAATTGCACAAAGTAAACAGATTGAAAAATAGTTTTTTTCCCCACTAACTTCTGTTTTAATAATCTTAGTTGTAACAGTAATAGGAGCAATACTTTCAGGCAAATATAACTTCAAGTTGAGCATCCCTTTTTAAAAGCACTTAGCACATGCTGAATGAAGTAGGCAATTGACGGCCCATAACCCAAACTCATTGTGTGAGGGGTGGGAAAAGGATACAACCCTACCTACTTCTGTGACATAATTACAGGTGAAAGTAATATTACAAAAAAGTGCTCCTTTTCATCTTGGTCACAGATAAATAATATCAAAATAACTGCAGTCTGATCTATGAGAGAGCCTGGATCTAGCAGTCAGAGTGCTGGCAAGTATTAACATAAACCCATTTCCCTTTAAAGGCAATTGGCTAGAGTGTGGATTGTCATTTGTCAGCTTTTGAGTCTCTGCCTCCCCTTTATAGTCTCAGCAAAGCTCTTTGCACATACTTAGTTCAGTCATCCACCTGGGTCACCTTCCGTATATGAGCATGTGGTGAGATTCATGACTTAATATATTGAGCTAGTCCCAGATTGCAAACAGATCCAGAACATTGAGTAATTCTCTGACTCACAAGTGGCATAGCCACAAAAGGTTGGTAGAAGTCTTGGAAGAATGCTGTTTAGTTTTACACACAAAATAATAATTTGATGGATCACAAAAATAATTGCTGGCTTATAAATAGGCTTGGCAGGATTTGATTTAAGTAGTTGGTAAATGTCGATTTTACTTGACACATTGAAATTAGCGAAAAAAATAATCCATCAGTAACAGTTGGCAACCACAGCCTTCTCTGCACCTTGCATTTGCAGGAATCCAATGTCACCAGCCCCACAGCTGCACAGGGAACTCTCTGCAGTCCTGCTGTCCTGGCTCTGCTCACCTGTTCTCTGGCAGGGAGTACTTTCTGCTCTTGATTTGTGTCAAGCTGCATTAGGATGGTAACTGGAATGTAACTAAATATACAAAATAGCATCTAAATTTTATTTTTATTAAAAACAAGCCCTTAATACAGTAGATGACCTATTGTGCCATATTTATAAAGCTTGGCCTCAAAAGTTAATGTTTTCCCGCTCATTCTTTCTTTTTATAGAAAAATTGCCTTTAACTCTAAGTTTTTTGATAGTCTCGTGGATTGAACATATTTATTTTTTTTATTTAAATGTTTTAAGAGATTGTAAATTTAGGCCTTAAACTATTTTGTATTAAGTTCAGATTTTGTTTTAAACAGGTTTATTTAAAAAAGAAAATCTATAATTCAAGTAACAAAATAAAATCACTTTTATCCACCCTGCTTACGAACATTAGTACTTTGGTTGAATTGGTAGTTCTAAAAACACCAGCAGTTAAAGCTGTGGTAGTTTCTTTATAGAGTACTCTACATGTATCCAAATCTTTACAACCTTGTCCCAAAAGAACTGCAAGTTAATAATGCAAATGTTGAAGTTGAACCCCACTGAATTTTTAGTCATTTCATCAGTTTATTGTTTTGAAAATACAGACAAATGACTGAACTGCCTTTTTATCCAAAGCACAGCTTATGTCAAGAAGACTTAAATGTATTACGGGGTCTGCTAAAGAAAATTAAAAGTACCTTTTTCTGTGCATTTAAAGCAGGTGGTTTTATGGAGCTTTCAGAAGAACACTGTCATGAAGTAAAAAAATGAAAGTTATGGTTGGCTATTTTTTGTAATGTGGACACTTTCCCCAAAACTGGACTGAGATATCAATATATGCATTACCATTTGACAGCTTGTTGATGGCCTTAGATGTAACAGTTTCAGTCTTTACTGATGTGGTCTGGTTTCAGATAATTGCTTAGAAATAAGGTGGAATACCCCCATCACGGTACATCCAGTCCACCAGATTTATACTGTTAATTATCTGACAAGGTGCCTGGCCTTGGTTTATCAATAGTATCCTCAGCTATGAAGTTTTGGTTTTTTTTTTCCTCCTCATCAGTACAGCATGTGAGCTGATACATTTAATTTTTTCAGTGACTTGTATGCATGGATTAACTTAATCTCTGTTGAATGAAAGGGGACTCTCTCTATTGAAATAAGTGGCAACCAGCTATTTCCCGTAATAGGACCGATATACAGTAACTCATCGCTTAAGGTTGTAGTTATGTTCCTGAAAAATGCTACTTTAAGCAAAACAATGTTAAGCAAATCCAATTTCCCCGTAAGAATTCATGTAAATGATGGGGGTTAGGTTCCAGGGAATTTTCTTTTTTGCCAGACAAAAGACTATACATACACATGCAATATAAGTTAAACAAACAGTTTAATATTGTACACAGCAATGATGATTGTGAAGCTTGGTTGAGGTGGTGGAGTCAGAGGGTGGGATATTTCCCAGGGAATGCCTTATTGCTAGATGATGAACTAGCACTTGGCTGAGCCCTCAAGGGTAAACGCATTGTTGTTAATGTAGCCTCACACTCTACAAGGCAGCACGAATGGAGGGAGAGACACAGCGTGGCAGAGAGAGACACACACACACACACACACACACCGTGTGTGCCTGTGAGAGAGAGAGATGCCCATTGCCCCTTTAAGTACACTGACCCTACTCTAAGTACACTGCCTTTTTAAGTAGATCAGCAAGTTGAAACAGCAACAGCTGCCAACAAGCTCCCTCTGTCCTGAGCCCTGTCATGTTCTCTCCCCCCCCCCCCACACACACACACACTGTGGAGATGGGGAAAGGAGCGTGGGGAGGGGGATATCCTGACATTATCACATTAGCACCCCTTTCACCCCTCCCCCTCTGCACAGCAAACAGGAGGCTCCCGGGAGCAGCTCCAAGGCAGAGAGCAGGAGCAGCACACGGCAGTGGGGGGCGGGACAGCTGAACTGCCGGCAATTGATAGCCTGCTGGGTGACTGCTGCACAGGGAACTTAGGGGGGCTGCCGGTCCACCCTGGTTCCAAGCCCCCACCATCTAGCTCCAATGGGCTGCTCTTCCTGCAAGCAGTGGACAAAGTAGGCAGTTAACGGTGTTATAAGGGAGCATTGCACAACTTTAAACAAGCATGTTCTCTAATTGATCAGCAACGAAACAACCTTAACCCGGACGACATTAAGTGAGGAGTTGCTGTATTGCATAGAACAGTGCTTCTCAAAGTTGGGCCACCGCTTGTGCAGGGAAAGCCCCTGGCGGTCCGGGCCGGTTTGTTTACCTGCCGCGTCGGCAAGTTCGGCCGATCGCGGCTCCCGCTAGCTGCGGTTCACCGCTCCAGGCCAGTGGGGGCTGCGGGAAGCGGAGCGGGCAGAAGGATATGCTGGCCGCCCTTCCTGCAGCCCCCGTTGGCCTGGAGTGGCGAACCGCGGTCAGTGGGAGCCGCGATCGGCCGAACCTACAGACGTGGCAGATAAACAAACTGGCCCGGACCGCCAGGGGCTTTCCCTACACAAGCGGCGGACCGGCTTTGAGAAGCACTGGCATAGAACACTGGATCTCAAATTACAGATTGTTATAGAACTTCCAAATGTAATCCTGATCTTTAAAGTGTGTGTCTGTCTGTCTGTCCCCCTCACACATACACCTCTACCCTGATATAACGCGTCCCGATATCACACGAATTCAGATATTACGCGGTAAAGCAGCGCTCCGGGGGGGCGGGGCTGCGCACTCCGGCGGATCAAAGCAAGTTCAATAGAACGCGGTTTCACCTATAACGCAGTAAGATTTTTTTTTTTTTGGCTATTGAGTTCAGTGTTTTATCGGGGTAGAGGTGTACCCCATGTAAGTAAGGCTAAGTTTTATCACAGGTATTTTTAGTAAAAGTCCTGAACAGGTCCCGGGCAGTATACAAAAATTCACAGGCCCATGACCTGTCGAGGACTTTTACTAAAAATACCCCTGACTAAAACTGGGGGGAGGGGGAGGGAAGAGACTCTGGGGGACACCGCAGGTGCTGGGGAGGCAGGCGCAGCCCAGGGAAACACCGCTGGTGCTGGGGAGGGGGGCGCAGCCCAGGAGGGCGAGGTGCTGGCAGGGAGTTGCGGCCTGGGGGGGAGCGCGGGTGCTGGACAGGGGGTTGGTGGGGCTAGGGCAGGCTGCCTACCCAGCTCCTGGTAAGTGGCAGCCCCAGCTCCACATGCTGCCTCCGCTCCACCCCAAGCCCCAGTTCTGCAGCTCCCATTGGCTGGGAACCGCAGCCAATGAGAGATGATGGGGCAGTGTTTGGCTGCTGGCAGAGGCGGCATGTGGAGCTAGGTGAGCCGAGGGAGAGGAGCGCCCCCCGAGGGCAGCGGCCCCAAGCCCCCCCCCCCCCCCCCCCACACACACCCCAACCTCCTGCTGCTGGGGAGCGGGGTGGCCCCGAGACTGCCACAACAGCAGCCAGTGCGACTGACCCCGGAGGCTGCCTGAGCTGCTCAAACGACTCCTAAGCCAGCTACACAGGGCTGTTGCAGAAGTCACAGAAAATCACGGAATCCGTGACTTCTGTGACAAACACGTAGCCTTACCCATGAGAAGTAATTGCATGTTCAAAGTTTCATCTTGATTTCTCACATTTCTTAACTCTTCATGATTCTTATACTTTTGGTATATTATGAATACTTGTGATGTAAATTTACACTAATAATATAGATACTAAGTTTGTGTTGAATGGATGTAAATCTAGGTCTAAAATTAGTTATTTATAATCAAGTACAGTTGAGGAGCACAGGTTGTGTGTGCAGATGGTAAGATACACAAGCATCAGAATCTTAGTTTAATGTTGACCATACTCAACATTTTTATTAAGCAAAACTAAAATGGTCTATTATAAATGTGATAAGTGAATGTTTCAGATATGTTGCAAAGCATAGTTAACGTTTTATAAATGTGATCAACTCCAATAGCTAATTAAGTATGTAGTAGCCTACCTTGAGAAATATATAGTAAAACGAATGACAGGCGGAGATTTTGTATGGGCTTTTTGTCTGAAATTTCAGGGACCAGCATGCTTTTCTCGATATCCAGATGAACATACATCACTAATTTTATTTTCTACTACTATTTCTCCTGAAATCCACCAACCTGTTACCTAAATGAGTCTCTTCCAAATGTAGCGGTAGTGTATGCTAGTCTTTTCCCAGTCAGATCTGCATAGGTTTTAATTTTAAATGATAAATCTTCACATTGCAGACTTCCAGTTCATTTCAATTGGTATCTGAAACTCTTCTTTTTAGATTTGAGCAATTAATGGGAAAATCTATTGCAGCTGACTCCAGCTAAAATGGTGATCAGAAATCACAAATGGAATAGTCACAATAACTTTTGAAGAGCAGTATAAGCTAATTTTAGTAGAAAATACAAAAAGTTTTTTATATACCAAGTTTCTGATAATAGCGAAGTGAAACACTTCAGGTATGTACTCCTGCAAAGTGCTTCTAGAACTTGTAAGCAGGGCATCTGTTTCTTGATTTGCCCAATTTTGCACAAAATGTCTTGGATAGAAACCTATAATAGAATTCAGTTTTTGGACTCCGAAGTGGTCTACACTGGCAAAAAATGGGAACCCATAACTCACAATGGATACATACTTTTTTACCAGAGATGCCTGAATCCTGGGTACACTGCATCTTCTACCAGTAGATAATTGTAAGTCCCATTTTTGTCAGGGTGACCAAGCCAAAGTCCTGTACCTTAAGTATGAGACTCTTTCCTCTAGGAATGTCATGCTCTGTATCAAGTGACTTGGACAAATGTTAAATAAGTAGTAAGTATAAAACTCAGCTGACTAGCACACATGCTAACACCCAAACCAGAGCACTATTCCTGTTGTGAGCAGTCTGACAGAGGGTTTGTCTTCACTGCAAAGTTAACTCAGGTTATACCTCGTGTAGCTCTGAGTCTGACTCCATCCACGCAAAAATCTGAAGCTCAAGTGTGGTGCTTTAAACAGGCTAGCTGGCCTGTCAGGGGGTATAGATTGAAGCCCAAGTGCTGCTACTACTACTACTGCCTGCTGTGTGGACAGAGTGGTGATTTTTTTTCAAATCTAGACACACATATACACATTTATGATCTATCCTGTTAGAAATGAACATTAATTCAAAAGGCATTTTCTGCAACACCTTAAAAAATATTGTTAGCATTTAATAGGACAATGGTGTCCCAAATACTCTTAAGACAGTAAAGGAAGCTGACTCATAAGTGTGAAGTAATTGAGCACAGCTGACAGATTTTCATGGCCCGAGTCTTTGCAAAAGGCCTAAAAGCTGCAGATGTGCATCCAAAGGACCAAGAAATCTCCAATAATCAATACCTGTAAAATCGAAATGCAGCTGGGCTCTAACATTATGAATTTTGTCAGTGAAAGATAAGTTATTATTAAAGGAGTTCATGTTGAGCATTAGTGCAACATGCAGAAATGATGCAGCAGTGCTAAATTCGGTTGCTGGACAAGTTACCCTTTTGGCGATAAATTAAAAATGGTCATTATTTAAAGCCTCCTTGTGCTCTTTGTTAAATCTGAAAGTGAATGATAAGACCAGATGCCCTCGACTGGAATTCTGATCTGTGACAATTTTCAGTTGCTTTTAAACCATGAACTGTGCTCTCCTTAGGGAATGACAGTCAATGACACTTTTTCATCTGACTCTTATAAAGATTAATGTGGTCGTCAGTGGAGTTTGGCACTTGATTTAGTATGGGGGAATCAACAAGAACATCTGTGTTTGCAAACAGATACTATGAATGTTATAGTGGAATGGAAGCTGAGAAATAGAAGAAATGGCTGATTTTAAAATAAACTAGGGATGAAGGTTTAATATATTAAGTGGAATGACACTAAACAATGTAAAACACAAAAAAGCCATGTCATGTGCTCTTAGAGGTTTGTTCTATAATAAATTACTAGTATGCCAATATCTGAAGTGACCAAGGCTCATCATGAATTTTCAAGGTGACCTGAAGAGTAGTAAAGAGCACAGGAGTGCTAGAACAGGTGAGGCCAAGGGCCATGGCGCTCTTACTTTTTGCCACGGGCCGGCCCCTTGCCCCTCCTCTTACAGCAATGAAACCAGCAGGTGGTTAAATGGCAGTTGGGGAGAGGGAAGATGTGGCAGATCCCTGAGCAACTGTCCCCCAAAGACATCAAATGTTAAAGTATGGCTTCAGGCTGCTGCCCATTACCCCTTCTCTCTGTTCAAGATAGCAAAAAAACTTAGGTCCCACATGAGGAAAGAGAGGTTGACACGTCATACAACACTCAATAGGCTTGTGCACCTGGGTTTAGTTCTACATTGTTAATAAAACTCAACAACTTTAGGTGGGTTTCAGCTTTTATTATGAAAGGTTTGCATAGATCAAATAAGATAATGCTTTCAGATTTAAGTGTGCTCTCTCCCTGACACTTGCATGTAACTTTCATCAATCTTAATTTATTATGTGCAAGTTACTGTTTTGAACTAATAAGACTAGGCTGCTCTCTTGTCAAAAAGAGAATATTTAAAAATAATCCAAGTGTCTAGATTCCAAACTGTTGTCTGTGACCCTTCTAAATGATGTATCAAAACATAAAACTAATAATTCTGTACAAGATAATTATGGTAGCAGTGACTTGAGCATCAAACTGGCTACCTCCTGAAGGGTAATGGAACTGTAAGCATTAACTAAAAATGGTAAAAGTATGGTATTTGGTCACTTTAGATTTAAATTCTAAACATTCCAAAGATCCACACTGAAGGGAGGGAGGGAGGGGGGCAAAACAGGGGTTATGTGGGTTTGTTTTGAGTTTTTATTTTTTTTTGTTTTTGGTTTTTTTTTCCTGTTTAATGAATGAGATTTTCATCCTAGAATTAAGACATCATTTGGTCTATTGGAACAATTGCACTGTTGAACTGCAACCCGGGTAAACATGTTCTTAGATTAAAGGTGAACTGAATTTCTTCTTTTAAAAGCATAGTTGCAAAAAATGGCGTACTATCTTAATCCAAACCACAAATATAATCTTAAAGTTACAATAAATATACTTTAATGGAGAAGCTTGCCATGGCCTACATGTACAGTTGTGTGCCTTTCTTATAAAAATTAATGGCAGCATAAACAGAAGAGAGCCTGCATTTCTTATGCTTGTTTTGAGGCTGTCAGATTTTACAGACCAGAACCTTGAACTTGGATTTTAGTGTGTAAGTAAAAGGGGAATGGATTCTTCAAATATTTTGTTCTAAAATGTATGTATTCATAATTTGTCTATTCATATCTCTTACTAATTAGGGTCATTAACATTTTGTATGTATTATAAAAGTATTTCAGTTTATATGAACTAGTTTAGTTTTCTTATTATCCATTTGGTACTAATAGTTCTTAAAGAATGGCTGTAGTTATGTAAATACTTAGTTTTGGAATAACTGAAATGTGAGTAGTCTAGTTGGGTAATATAGCACCTGAGTAGGACCTGCAAGTAAGTATGGTGAAAAGTTAGATGTTTGGAGCATCAACATACTTGTGTTTGTACAGATATTATTGTAAAATCTTTAATTCTTATCAGATGAGTGTCCTGAAAATTGATTAGCTTTAATAATAATTTGTTACGAGCACCAAAGTCCCTTAAAAACCCTGACCTAACTTTTGTTTCTAAGTTGCATTTTTTTAAACATCTAGCTTCAAAAAACTTGATTTTCTGCACAGACATTGTATTCCAAACTTCACACTGGAGCAGTTTTATAACTGTTAAAAGGTCCAGAAAGTAGATTTATGATAGCAAGAGTTCACTTATAAATATATGATCATCTCAAAAGGAAGATACAGTATTATAATTAAATAAAATTCCCAATTAATGCAATTCAAAAACAATGGCTAAAGTCTGGCAACTGAGAAATGAAGCTAAACCGCATTAAGGCTACTTAATTCTGAGTGAGAGTGTTCACACAGTGATTTAATGTG